>NC_037675.1:65773836-65852748 GCF_003255815.1 Theropithecus gelada | reverse complement strand
AAAAAAAAAAAAAAAAAAAAAAAAAACACAAAATGTTGGAGGAGGGGGCAATGGTTGAATAGTTCCTATCAGGACAATTTCCTGCAGATAAATATAAACTTGATAAATTTTTTTTTTCCCCTTTTGAGATGGAGTTTCGCTCTTGTTGCCCAGGCTGGAGTGCAGTGGCACGATCTCGGCTTACCGCAACCTCCGCCTCCCGGGTTCAAGCAACTCAGCTGCCTCAGCCTCTGGAGTAGCTGGTATTACAGGCATGTGCCACCACACCCGGCTAATTTTGTGTTTTTAGTAGAGACGGAGTTTCTCCATGTTGATCAGGCTGGTCTCGAACTCCCGACCTCAGGTGATCTGCCCACCTCTGCCTCCCAAAGTGCTGGGATTACAGGCGTGAGCCACTGCGCCCAGCTGATGAAAGTTTTAAAAATGACTAGATGACATTTGAGAATTACAGAAACTAGATTGAGGTCTGCAATTGGAAGAGGAGAACAGCAGTGAATAAGCTTCTGTTTTTATGGCTTTTAGACTGGCATAGGTCCCGGCTGGTGATATGAAGAGGTGGCTACAACTGTAATAACAACCTGTAATCTCTCTAGAAGAAATGGGGACAGAGCTCACAGTGATCACGCAGCTGGAAAGTGCAGGAGAAAATCCTAGAAAGAATGTTGGAGTGGCAGAACCCCAAACACTGTTTATAAACTCTGCTTGAATTTCTTGCAAACCCCTGAACTGTACATGTGTGGAGCAGCCTCCAAACAGCACACTTAAGGCTAGAGGAGCAGAGATTTTAGCTACTGTCCACCACAGGGGAGGCAGAACTTGGAGTTTAAGTCTAGCTGAGGTAATTGTCTACAAAAACAAAAACATAAACACTCTTTGGAAGAATATTACAGAATCTAGAGTCATTTGTATTAATCACAATATCTAGGCTATAATCCAGAAACCATCACCCTAATCAGTGGAGACTGACCCCACAATGAGCCAAAGGTTGGATTTAGCAGAGAAGATTTAAAGCAGCTATTATAACTATGCTCAAGGATGTAAAGCAAAATAATGTTGTATATGTGAACAAATAGGAAATCTCAGCAGAGAACTAGAAACTTTAAAAAAGAACGAAATGAAAATTTTATATCTGAAAATACAGTATTTGAAACAAAAATCTTGAATAGATTTAACAGAGCAGATAGAAGAGATAAGTCATTTAATTTGAGGATAGATTAATAGAAATTATCTAATCTGAAGTAGATAAATTATTGTATATGAAAGTTCTGTGTAAACTTCAGTGCTCTATGTAAGTTTCAGAGTTTATTACTCCAGGTTTCTTTCATATGTAAAGGGAAGAGGTGCATTTGGGTCTTCTTCTGATCTGAAGCTCCCTTAATGTCTTGTCCTGTCATGTCTGTGTCTAGGCTTTATGCCCTCTGGTTTCTTTATTTTTATTTTTATTTTTTTGAGACAGAATCTCGCTGTGTTGCCTAGGCTGGAGTGCAATGGATCTCAGCTCACTGCAACCTCTGCCTCCTGGGTTCAAGTGATTCTTCGGCCTCAACGTCCCAAGTAGCTGGGATTACAGGCATATGCCCCCACACCCGGCTAATTTTTGTATTTTGAGTAGAGGCGGGGTCTCACCATGTTGTCCAGGCTGGTCTCAAACTCCTGGCCTCAAGTAGTCCACTCACCTTGTCCTCCTAAAGTGCTGGGATTACAGGCGTGGGCCACTGCGCTTGGCCTAGCCTCTGGTTTCTAATATCCCCTGCAGTCAAATATTTGGCCCTTGCTGCTTTCCTGTGCTATTGTCAGAGGTCACCAGGAATGTTTTGGTCATTACACTCGACATGTTTGTAATGGGCCTCACCCCCATGTTTCTCTTCAGTTATTTTGCACCATTGCCACCTCCTTTCTGCAAGGTCATTGCTTTTCCTCAATGACGATGTTTTCTTATTTCTCCTTCTCTGTCTTATTG
This sequence comes from Theropithecus gelada, assembly GCF_003255815.1. Classification (NCBI taxonomy): domain Eukaryota; kingdom Metazoa; phylum Chordata; class Mammalia; order Primates; family Cercopithecidae; genus Theropithecus; species Theropithecus gelada. The sequence continues at coordinate 65,850,788 of NC_037675.1, read as the reverse complement.
TGTCTTTTCTGTTTTCCAAAGATTCATTCTTAGCTTTTTTCCTTCTTATTTCATTCTACTTTTTAGTCTACTTTATTATTTTCATACTTGGTTACTTCAGCCTTGTCATTTTAGAGGCCTCTTCTCCCTCTCCGGCTCTGCTCTCTCTAGAGCCCAGTCCTGCTTCTTGTCTCTGCTGATCACTAAACATTTCTACTTAGATATCTGGTAGACATTTGGAGCTCAGGGTGTCTGAGGTGAAACCTCTATTCTTCTTCTTCTTCTTTTTTTTTCTTTTTTTTTTTTGAGGCGGAACTCGCTCTTGTTGCCCAGGCTGGAGTGCAATGGCATGATCTTGGCTCACTGCAACCTCTGCTTCTCGGGCTCAAGCGGTTCTCCTGCCTCAGCCTCCCGAGTAGCTGGGATTACAGGCACCCGCCATCATGTCTGGCTAATTTTTTGTATTTTTAGTAGAGACGGGGTTTCACCATGTTGACCATGGGTGGTCTCGAACTCCTGACCTCAGGTGATCCGCCCGCCTCGGCCTCCCAAAGTGCTGGGATTACAGGTGTGAGCCACCGCACCTGGCCTTTTTTTTTTTTCTTTTTTTTTTTTTTTTGAGGTGGGAGCCTCTTATCAAGCCAGTTTCTGTACTACTTCTCTAATGTTCTGGGACTCTGCCTTTATATCAACACCTAGCACGTGGCAGTTACTCTGAAAATGTGATCTGAAGGAATGGATGAATTCTTCTATTTACCCAAGCTGGAATTCTGAGACTCACCTTTGATTTGATCTCTGTGGTGACCACATCCAATCTGTTGCCAAGTCATGTCAGTTTTGTGTCTAATGTATCTCTTGTATTCCTTCCTCCATTCCCACCACAATTACTTTGATATCATAGTAGGCTTCTAGCCAGTCTTTTCTTTCTCCATGCCTTTTCCCTTGCTAATATTTTTTATATGTTGCTATTAGAGCAGTCTTGATTCATGCCTAATGATGGTGATGATGATAATGCCTCGTATTTATTAAGCACTTACTATGGGCCCACTATTTCTAAGTGCATTATATCATTAAATTCAAATAACTTTTAAGTTAGATACTGTCATTATCCATATTTTATAAGTGAAATGGAGGCCCAGAGAGTTAAGTATCTTGCCAAGACCATGCAGCTAGTAAATGGCAGAGCTAAAATTTTAAGCTGTCTGATTTTAGTTCAAGCTTTAACTACCACACTCTGTTCTCCCTCCCACAGAGTAAGGTAACTGATCATGCTGTTCTTACTCAAACGTCTTAGATAGTTGATTTCAAACACTATACTACTTTTCAGTCTTATATTCAGTATCCTTTGTGAGCTGACCACATCTCATTATTTCTGTTACTTTGGTTTTTTTTCTATGCCAGACTGAATCCTTCTGTTATCTAAATATTCATATTCTTCCCAGTAATTTTATTAATTTTATTTTTTTTCTGCCTGGCCTTCTTTCGCATTGAGTTGCCTGTGTTTGTCTCCCTCTGATAGCATGTTCTCTAACTGCTCTATGCTACTAAATGCATTTATTTCATATTATAATTATGGTTTGATGTTTTATCTTTCCTGTGAGCCTGTAATCTTGAGTGTAACATCTGTCATTTTTTTCTGTCTCCATGCCTTGTACAATGCACGCTTTTACATATTTTTTCTTTATTAAATTGCTCTTCAAAAAATCTGTTGAATAAGTGAAGAATTTAACTATTACCCATAGACCATTAACCATAAGATTCCCATATGGGTGGCTTATTAGTGTGCTATGTCTCATTTCCCTGTGGTTCAGTAGTTCATTGTACTACATAATGGGAAGAACTGGTGAAAATGTTTATGATCTGAGGGTTTGGTGTTTTTTTGTTTTTGTTTTTGTTTTTTGAGACAATTTATCAGGCTAATTTAAGATACTTCAGTTTTTTCAAAAAATTGATTATTATTGAAAAAATAATCATTTCATTGATTCTTTTTTTTTTTTTTTGAGATGGAGTCTCGCGCTGTCGCCCAGGCTGGAGTGCAGTGGCGCGATCTCGGCTCACTGCAAGCTCCGCCTCCCGGGTTCACGCCATTCTCCTGCCTCAGCCTCCTGAGTAGCTGGGACTACAGGCGCCCACCACCGCGCCCGGCTAATTTTTTGTATTTTTAGTAGAGACGGGGTTTCACTGTGGTCTCGATCTCCTGACCTTGTGATCCGCCCGCCTCGGCCTCCCAAAGTGCTGGGATTACAGGCGTGAGCCACCGCGCCCGGCCTTCATTGATTCTAAGACACGTTTTTCACATGCTGAAATTGTCAATATAGATTTTGATTTTGTTAGGCTCAGCACAGTGGCTCATGCCTGTAATGCTAGCACTTTAGGAGGCCGAGGTGGGCAGATCACCTGAGGTCAGGAGTTTGAGACCAGCGTGGCCAACATGGTGAAATCGCATCTCTACTAAAAATACAAAAATTAGCTGGACATGGTGGCGGGCACCTGTAATGCCAGCTACTTGGGAGGCTAGGCAGGAGACTCACTTAAACCTGGGAGGCGGAGGTTGCAGTGAGCTGAGATGGAGCCATTGCACTCCAGCCTGGTCAACAAGATCAAAACTTCATCTCTAATAATAATAATAATAATAAAATTTGGGGATTATTCCACATCAGTACATTAAATATGTAGTTTTAATAGATTCTACCTTTTTTTTTTCTTTTTGAGACGGAGTCACGCTCTATCATCCAGGCTAGAGTACAGTGGCGCGATCTTGGCTCACTGCAAGCTCTGCCTCCTGGGTTCATGCCATTCTCCTGCCTCAGCCTCCCAAGTAGCTGGGACTACAGGCACCCGCCACCATGCCCAGCTAATTTTTTGCATTTTTAGTAGAGATGGGGTTTCACTGTGTTAGCCAGAATGATCTCGATCTCCTGACCTCGTGATCCGCCCGCCTCGGGCTCCCAAAGTGCTGGGATTACAGGCGTGAGCCACCGTACCCGGCTTTTTTTTTTTTTTTTTTGAGACAGGGTCTCGCTCTGCCACCCAGGCTGAAGTGCAGTGGCATGATCATGGCTCGCTGTAGCCTCGATCTTCCTGGCTCAAGATGTCCTCCTGACTCAGCCACCCAAGTAGCTGGGACTAAGGCATGCACCACCATGCCTGGCTAATTTTTGACACATAGGAAGCACTATAAAATGTTAGCTATATTTATTATATTACTGATCACTTAGCTGTCTGCTGCCCAAGCCACTGCCTGTCTCCAGACGGCTAACCCTGCATTCCATCACTGACCTCCTTAGACCTTGGTCTGACTGGCTGGTGTGGAATCCTCATTCTTTTTTTCAGTGTCTGCTCTTTCAAAGGATGTTCTCCTGGCCACCCAGTGATGCCCTTTATACTACAGCTACCAGGGCTCTCTCCACAGTAGGGTAGAGAAGATGAGATAGTCTCGCACCTGCCTGAAACCAGGGCACTTCTGAATGTCTTTGCTGCTTATACTCGGCTTCTCGGCCAGAATTCTGCATATTCTTCCTCATATAGGCTCCCCCGACAGTTGTTCCACCTTGCCTTCTACTTCCTTTGGGAACCTACATTCTAATGTGCATCTGAATCCAGATGAGATCAGGGTTTAAGTTCTTTCTTTTTTGTTTGTGGTTTTTTTTTTGGTTTTTTGTTTTGTTTTGTTTTTTTGAGACAGTTTCACTGTTGCCCAGGCTGGAGTGCAGTTGTGTGATCACAGCTCACTGCAGCCTTGACCTCCCAGGCTTAAGTGATCCTCCTGCCTCAGCCCCCCAAGTAGCTGGGAGTACAGGTGCATGCCACCATACCCAGCTAATTGTTTTATTTTTTGTGGAGATGAGGTTTCACTATATTGCTCAGGCTGGTCTCGAATACCTGGGCTCAAGCCTCATCTTCCCAAGGTGCTGGGATTACAGGCATGAGCCACTGCACCGGCTTAAGTTCTTTCTCATGAGGCTCTTGGGCCACAATTAAATTGGGGATGTGGCTTGACATCTATTTTAAGGGTTCCTGAGCTACTGTGACTGATAAGTCCCCCAAACATTTGATGAGAGGTGGGAGGCCAGTATCCCCTGAGTACCAGAGGATCCGTGAGGAGGAGGGACATCTCTAGCTCAGCCAGGATACCCTGTTATGTTATTAACATATAGCTAACATCAAGTAGCAGTTTCCATTACAACATGGTTTCACATAAGTTATCTCATTTAACTGTGAGGCAGGAATCAGTATCTCATTTTCATTTTTCTAATGAGGAAACAAGATTAGAAACATTGTGTTCACATAGATGGAAAAGGACAGGTCTGTCTTCGTGTGTCACTCATACCAAGCTATCTTCTTATCAGAGGAAAAAGGGTCATATTTTATGGTTCAGCAGAGTTTATATCAGTTGGCATAATGGAGGAAGTTAGTGTTAGCCGTGTTTGCAGTGAAAGTAATAGGATGGAAAACTTGAATAATTTCATTTAAATTTAGGTTTCCTTGTTACTTTGTAGGTTTGTGTGAACTGTAGACAATTTTATGTTAATAAAAAGTAATGCGTATATAAATACACACCTATATATATTTATCTTGTCGTTTTTTCAGAACCACAATGGACACTGCCAGCCATAGCCTTGTTCTTCTCCAACAACTGAACATGCAGCGAGAATTTGGTTTTCTGTGTGATTGCACAGTTGCAATTGGAGATGTTTACTTCAAAGCCCACAGAGCGGTGCTTGCTGCTTTTTCTAACTATTTCAAGATGATATTTATTCACCAAACAAGGTAAGGATGTGTTTTTGTAAATAAGAATTTTTAATATTGTGATTTATATAAGCCTTATTATAATATCATTTTGGAAATTCTTTGTTACAGAGTCACCCTAAGAAGTAAAGTTATAATTTTTTCTTTTTTTTTTTTGGAGATGGAGTCTTGCTCTGTCACCCAGGCTGAAGTGCAATGGCGCAATGTCGGCTCACTGTAACTTCCACTGCCCAGGTTCAAGCGATTTTCATGCCTCAGCCTCCTGAGTACCTGGGATTACGGGCGCGTGCCACCACGCCTGGCTAATTTTTGTATTTTTAGTAGAGGTAGGGTTTCACCATGTTGGTCAGGCTGATCTCGAACTCCTGACCTCAGGTGATTTGCCTGCCTCAGCCTCCCAAAGTGTTGGGATTGCAGGCGTGAGCCACTGTGCCTGGCTAAATTATAATAATTTTTTATACATTAGTAATTAAACTCAATGGGTAGGCTCCATAGTGGAAAATAAGAATGAAACTAAGAATAGCTAAAATTGGCCGGGTGCCGTGGCTCACATCTGTAATCCCAGCACTTTGGGAGGCCAAGGTAGGCGGATCACAAGGTCAGGAGTTCGAGACCAGCCTGGCCAATATGGTGAAACCCCGTCTCTACTAAAAATACAAAAATTAGCCAGGCATGGTGGACAGCTGTAGTCCCAGCTACTCGGGAGGCTAAGGCAGGAGAATCGCTTGTACCTGGGAGGTGGAGGTTGCAGTGAGCCGAGATCATGCCACTGCATTCCAGCCTGGGTGACGGAGCAAGACTCTGTCTCAAAAAAAAAAAAATAGCTAAAATTTACTGAAGGCTTATCCCATACCAAAGCACTAAGTATTTGCCCTGTAGTGTAAATTCTACTGCCCTCCCTATTTTAGGGAAAGGAAAACTGAGACTGAGTTAAGTAACTTGCCCATGCAGGATTATATAGCCAATAAGTTTGATACAGATTTGTCTGAAGCTATGTCTATGCTTTTAGTCACTAAGCTGTTAATTTTTATTTCATGTAACACTTTTGTTTTATTATTTTTTATTTTTTTTGAGATGGAGTCTAGCTCTGTTGCCCAGGCTGGAGTGCAGTGGTGCGATCTCGGCACACTGCAACCTCCACCACCCAGGTTCAAGCAGTGCTCTTGCCTTAGCCTTCCAAGTAGCTGGGACTATAGGTGTGTGCTGCCATGCCTGGCTAATTTTTGTATTTTTTAGTAAAGATGGGGTTTCACTATGTTGGCCAGGCTGAACTCGAACTCTTGACATCAGGTGATCTGCCCGCATTGGCCTTCCAAATTGCTGGGATTACAGGCGTGAGCCACTGCACCCGGGCTCATATAACACTTTCATAGCAAAGTTTCAGTATCCTAATTCTACCTGCCATATGGTCTGTATTATAGTTTAAGGGTCACTTGTTTCAAATATTTTTTCAAAATTACTTTGCTTTTTCAAATTTGGGTTAATCCAACATATTAGGTATATAGGGAGGGGGAAGGAAAGTGGTATTCAGATTCTAACCTTTTGGTAGAGTAGTTTTATTCCATCCTAGATTGAAAGTGACGGAACACTCTATGTTTTTTTAAATAACCTTACTTGAAATAGGAGTTCAGCCTCAATTATACATTGTAATTGTTTTTGTTTTTGTTTTTTTTGAAGACAGAGTTTCGCTCTTGTTGCCCAGGCTGGAGTACAATGGTGCAATCTCGGCTCACTGTAACCTCCGCCTCCTGGGTTCAAGTGATTCTCCTGCCTCAGCCTCCTGAGTTAACTGGGATTACAGGCATGCACCACCACGCCCTGATAATTTTGTGGTTTTAGTAGAGACGGGGTTTCTCCATGTTGGTCAGGCTGATCTAGAACTCCCGACCTCAGGTGATCCACCCGCCTCGGCCTCCCAAAGTGCTGGGATTATAGACGTGAGTCACCATGCCCGGCCTTAATTGTTAATTCATTCAAATATTTATTGAATAAGTATTCAATATGTAAGGCTCTGTGCTATACCTCAGTGTATTAATCCGTTCTCATGCTGCTGTAAGGACGTACCTGAAACTGGGGTTTTTTTTAAAATTTTTTTTTTGATACAGAGTCTCACTCTGTCCCCCAGGCTGGAGTGTAATGGTGTGATTTCGGCTCACTACAAGCTCCAACTCCTAGGTTCAGGTGATTCTTGTGAGCCTCCAAATAGCTGGGATTACAGGTGTGTACCACCACACCCAACTAATTTTTGTATTTTTTGTAGAGACAGGGTTTCATCACATTGCCCAGGCTGGTCTTGAACTACTGACCTCAGGTGATCCACCTGCTTCAGCCTCCCAAAGTGCTGGGATTACAGGCATGAGCCATTGCACCTGGCCCGAGACTAGGTAGTTTAAAAAGGAAAGTGATTTAATTGACTCACAATTCCTCAGGGCTTGATAGGCCTCAGGAAACTTACAATCATGGCAGGAGAGGAAGCAAACACTTCCTTCTTCACATGGTGTCAGGAAGAGGAAGAATGAGAGCCAGGTGAAGGGGGAAGCCCCTTATAAAACCATCAGATCTCGTGAGAACTTACTATCATGAGAATAGCATGGAGGAACCACCCCCATGATTCAGTTACCTCCTATCAGGTCCGTCCCACCACACATAGGAATTATGGGAATTATGGGAATTACGATTGAAGATGAGAGTTGGGTGATATGGGTCAAACCATATCACCCAATAACAGGTAGGTTATAATCTCTGTCTTTGAGCAATTCATAGTCTGATAAGTAATGTGTATAAAGCAAATAGTTGTGCTGTAATTGACCCTTCTGTGCCTCCATTTCCTTATCTATAAAATGTTTGAATAGTATACTCACCCCATGGGTACTGAGAAGATTAAATGGATTAATAGTATTGAAATGCTTAGAATAAAGTTTTGCACTGTTAGCTACTGTTATTGTTAATAATAATGCCTTAAGTCTGTCATAGAAGTGTATACAAGATAGAGTAAGGTTTCAGTGGCCCTATTTTGAGAAGGTTGGAACGGGCTTTACAGAGATCCTGGATCTTGAAGAATCAGAAGGAGTCAGATGTTGTAGAAGGACTCAAGAATGTGCATCATAGGCAGAGGGAAAAAATGGCATGAAAACATATACAGATATATGAACCAGGCCAGCTCATTCAGACCACAGAATAGATCGGAATGGTTGAAACATACGGCACAAAGTGGAGAGGAGATTGGAGTGGGGACAAGTAATGGGCAACTTTTTCTGGCAAATGAAGGAGTTTCTTATCTGACCTAAGTGTCAGTGTAGATTACTCTCACTATATTGGAAACGCCACCTTCAGAGCAGTCTCTTGAGAGCTGTGAGTTGGTTCAGCTCTCAGTGCACCTGTTATGTGCTTGCTAAACTGAACCCAGGTGATACAAAGGTAGGCCTGCTATGTGGTATCTCTGTATTGAGCAACTAAAAATCATGTTATTAGAACCCTGAACTGATATTTTTAAAAGCCCTGCCACAAACCATGTTAGTGGGTGGGTTAGAGCTAAGAGTGGAACCCAGTAGAGGAAGAGGGAAGTCCTAAGGTATCAAGACTAAAGCAATGGATTGTCAGCATACTGCCACCCAGAGCAATCTGATGCACTGATATAAACTTATGCTTCAGGGAAGGTAAGTCCATTCACTGATTTCATTGTTCCTTGATAGCAACATTTCCTTCAGGTTGTCTCTATTCTAATTTTGCAGGGATATGTCTGATTTCTTACATACTTATTTCCATCTATTACTTGAATTCTAGATTCATATGTAAAAATTGAAATTTGGGATTATTTTTAAGCTTTTCAAAATTATACCTGTATTCATTGTGATTTATTTATTTATTTTTATTTTTAATTATTTGAGACAGAGTCTGGCTCTGTTGCGCAGGCTGGAGTGCAGTGGCACGATCCTAGGTCACTGCAACTTCTGCTTCCCGGACTCAAGTGTTCCTGCCATGTCAGCCTCCCGAGTAGCTTGGACTATAGGTGCATGCCACCACGACTGGCTAATTTTTTGTTTGTTTGTTTTGTATTTTTGTAGAGACAGGATTTTGCTGTGTTGCCCAGGTTGATCTTGAACTCCTGAGCTCAAGTGATCCACCTGCCTCAGCCTCCCAAAGTGCTGGGATTACAGGCATAAACCACCATGCCTGGCCTCTCATTTGTGGTTTAAAGAACACATATATGAATATATTTGGGAAGCCAAAATAAGATTAGCATTTAGATTTTAAATATTATCAATTTCAATGGATTCTTTTTTTTTTTTTTTTTTTTGAGACAGAGTCTCTTTCTGTTGCCCAGGCTGAAGTGCGGTGGTGTGATCTCAGCTCACTGCAACCTCTGCCTCCCAGGTTCAAGCAATTTTCCTGCTTCAGCCTCCCTAGTAGCTAGGACCACAGGCGTGTGCCACCATACCCGGCTAGTTTTTTGTAATTTTAGTAGAGACGGGGTTTCACCATGTTGGTCAGGCTTGTCTTGAACTCAGATGATCCACCTGCCTTGGCCTCCCAAAGTGCTGGAATTACAGGCATGAGCCACTGCACCTGGCCGATTTCAATAGATTCTTTCAACAGTTTTAAGATATTTTTGTTGTGGCTATAAACATGTAAAATTTGCCATTTTAACTATTTTTAATTATACAATGCAGTGGTGATAATCACATTCACAATGTTGTACAACCATTATTACTATCTATTTCCAAAACTTTTTTATCACCCCAAACAGAAACTTTGTACCCGTTAAGCAATAATGCCCCATCTCACCCTCTCAACCCCTGGAAACCGCTAATTTACTTTCTATCTCTATGACTTTGCCTATTCTAGATATTTTATACAATACTCATCCTTTTGTGTCTGTCTTATTTTACTTAGCATGATATTTTCGGGGTTCTCTACGTTGTAGCAGGTATCCGAACTTCCTTCTTTTATGGTTGAATAATATTCCATTGTATGTGTAAGCCTTATGGTTGAATAATATTCCCTTGTATGTGTAAGCCATCTTGTGTTTATCCACTCATCTTTTGGTGGACACTCAGCTTCTTTCTACCTTTTGGCTACTGTAGTAATGTTGCAGTGAACATTGGCATACAGGTATCTGTTTTGAGTCCCTGTTTTTAGTTCTTTTGATTGTTTACTCGACAGACTGTTAAATTCCTTAAGAGCAGGGTACCTATTTTATTCATCAATTTTCTACCCCTGGCATCTGGTATAGTGCATATCACTTAGGAGTCATTCGATTAACGTTGAACTAATCAGAATGTGTCTATGTTTCCTAACTTTAGGCAGTAGATTGAATACAGGAAGACTTTTTGGTAGGCCATAAAGTTGGTATAAAATGAAAGTTTAAGCCTGTATTGCCATGTTTTATAAGGCAGATTGCTAAGTTTGAACTTCTTAGGAAGAAATTGCTTTAGTCTCAGACTATGCTGTTAGCTGAAAGGCCAACTAGATTGTGTTTCATTTCTTGTGGGTCTGTTTTTGTTTTTAACAGTGAATGCATAAAAATACAGCCAACTGACATCCAACCTGACATATTCAGCTATTTGTTGCATATTATGTACACGGGGAAAGGGCCAAAGCAGATTGTGGATCATAGTCGTTTGGAGGAAGGGATTCGATTTCTTCACGCCGACTACCTTTCTCACATTGCAACCGAAATGAATCAAGTGTTCTCACCGGAGACTGTGCAGTCCTCAAATTTATATGGCATTCAGATCTCAACAACCCAAAAAACAGTTGTGAAACAAGGACTGGAGGTCAAAGAAGCTCCTTCTAGTAACAGTGGAAACAGAGCTGCTGTCCAGGGTGACCACCCCCAGTTACAGCTGTCTCTTGCTATTGGTCTGGATGATGGCACTGCAGACCAGCAGAGGGCCCATCCTGTCACCCAGGCGCTGGAGGAGCACCAGAAGCCCCCAGTTTCCATCAAGCAGGAGAGATGTGACCCAGAATCTGTGATCTCCCAGAGCCACCCCTCACCCTCATCAGAGGTGACAGGCCCCACTTCTACTGAAAACAGTATCAAAATACACTTATGCCATTACTGTGGGGAACGTTTTGATTCCCGTGGTAACCTAAGGCAACATCTCCATACACATGTGTCTGGATCCCTGCCATTCGGTGTCCCTGCTTCCATTCTGGAAAGCAATGACCTTGGTGAAGTGCATCCCCTTAATGAAAACAGCAAGGCCCTTGAATGCCACAGGCTCAGCTCCTTCATTGTTAAGGAGAATGAACAGCAGCCAGACCACACCAACCGGGATACCACAGAGCCTTTGCAGATCAGTCAAGTATCTTTGATCTCCAAAGACGCAGAGCCAGTAGAATTAAACTGTAATTTTTCTTTTTCAAGGAAAAGAAAAATGAGCTGTACCATCTGTGGTCATAAATTCCCTCGAAAGAGCCAATTGTTGGAACACATGTATACACACAAAGGTAAATCTTACAGATATAACCGATGCCAAAGGTTTGGTAATGCATTGGCCCAGAGATTTCAGCCATACTGTGACAACTGGTCTCATGTCTCCCTGAAAAGTTCTCGCTTGTCACAAGAACACTTAGACTTGCCTTGTGCCTTAGAGTCAGAGCTTACACAAGAAAATGTGGATGCTATCCTAGTTGAGTAGCAGCTTCTCTTTCAGAATTTTTATACCAATTCTGAAAAAGAAAATTCGCATGGCATTTTTTATTCATAAATTATTTTCCTCCTCAAGTTTGGTTGACTTTTTTTCTTCACAGCTTATCCATGGTTTTAAGGTTGTATATATTAGATCTTCTCATAAGACATATTAATATGTGGCTATTAAAATGTAACATTCAATTACTACTGTGAACTTTTCACAAATGAAATTACAATTTAGAAATCAGAAATCAGTGTAGAAATATGGAAACTTTAAATAGTTATTTATAGAATTTCTAAGTTTTTCCAGTTACAGAACCAGTAAAATCAGATTGAATATAAAGTAAATGAAATCTGTTTTAAAGCATATTCTAAACTATCACTTCTGCCTACATTTCACATGAATTCACTCCTACAAGGATTATTTTTAAATATTTTCTTCCATATAGGAAATTAATACTTATTTTAGTGCATAACTATATGTTATACATATGTTATAATGTATAAAAATTTATTTTAAGATATACCAAATCATGAGTAGTTTTATTTTTTAACAACTAGCTCTACAACATCTTACCTACATGGCTTCTCTTTACTTTTTAACATTGAGTATACCTCATTTTTTTTTTTTTTTTTTGAGACAGTCTCCCTCTGACGCCTAGGCTGGAGTGCAGTGACGTGATCTCGGCTCACTGCAAGCTCCACCTCCGGGTGCACGCCATTCTGCCTCAGCCTCCTGAGTAGCTGGGACTACAGGCACCCACCACCATGCCCAGCTAACTTTTTTGTATTTTTTTAATAGAGACGGGGTTTCACCGTGTTAGCCAGGATGGTCTTGATCTCTTGACCTCGTGATCCGCCCGCCTCGGCCTCCCAAAGTGCTGGGATTACAGGCATGGTATACCTCATTTTTAATAAGAAACAGTTAAAAGAAAGGGAGAAGAGTCAGAGAGAAATTAAAAAATCTTTAAGAAACAGTAAGATATACACACATAGATAAACATGCAAAGACAGAGACTGAGCTAGAACTACATTGACTAAAAACCCCAGGGTTGTTACCTTGGTGTGTAGTGTTTTCTTAGACAGCTTAAAAAGCAATTTGAGATTTTTATGACCAGAGGTTTACATGAGTTGAAAGAGAAAGATGATAAAATATAAATCATCTTTCTACCCTCAATGTCAGAGGATTTTTGGGGCTTCCTGGGTTGATACTAATTTTCTAAAAACCACTTGAAAAAGTAGTTTTTCAGTGGCACAGTTTTTACTTTTTTCCTGATCCATAAAGCCAGCAAAGTGGATACATTCAGTGTTCTGTAACTGCATTTAAAATCCATGATGTTAGCTTTCCCTCTATAAATCAACTTAACCCTCTTTTATAATGGTGACACTTACAAAGCTAAAACCCCAGGAGAGTTAAAGTTGATGGAATAAATTACAGATCCCCTGGCTCTATATACCTGGGAAATAGCTGGTTAGGCTTCACCACAAAGGATACATCTAAATTGTTTCTGAAATGTTTAAATTTCAAACACCGCATAGTCAAGGATAATAAAACAGACATATTTTTTTGCCCTCTTGTTAAATTCTAAGCTTCACAGGCATTTGAATACATCTAAAAAATTTGGTTTGTGAGCCTTAGAATTTAACCACTTACAAAACTCTTGAGCTCCCTCCACTTCCGAGGATATTTCCTGACACATTCAACAGCATCAGCATTCAGTCAGGAGGGAGCTCAAAGAGTAATCCACCTAATTCTAAGGACACAAAGGTTTTCTCTAGATAAACAGTTTAGGTAAATTACAAAGTGGTAAGTTTTTCTTGAGGATTGAATGAAGAAAAAACTACTGGATATTGTGTCAGGCAATTGAGTTTCTGCCTTAGACAAGTGAGTAAAGGCTCCTATGGTCAAGACTGATGTGTGTTGAGAACAAATCTAACTATTTATAAGATCAATTGTATTGGGAGTAATTAAAACAAATGTATTGCTCTTTGGGGTCAGAACTCAGAACTTCATCTAATCTTAAACTTTTTCCTACCAATTCACTTAGGCAACTATTCAAATTTGTACTGCCATCAAAGATTTCATCTCATTGGAAGAACACAAGTATTAACATTTATTTTTTGTATTTTAGGCTAGTTAGGATATATTTCCTAGCCTTAATTTTTCTCCTCTGTATTCTTCCCTATTTGCCCACTCATTATTATTATTATTTATTTTTTTTTTTTTTTTTTAAGGAGTTTCGCCCTTGTTGCCCAGGCTGGAGTGCAATGGTGCAATCTCGTCTCACTGCAACCACTGCCACCTGGGTTCAAGCGATTCTCCTGTCTTAGCCTCCCAAGTAGCTGGGATTACAGACATGCACCACCACACCCAGCTAATTTTGTATTTTTAGCAGAGATGGGGTTTCACCATCTTGATCAGGCTGGTCTGGAACTCCTGACCTCAGGTGGTCCACCAGCCTCGGCCTCCCAAAGTGCTGGGATTACGGGTGTGAGCCACCGTGCCCAGCCCACTCGTTATTCTTTGACGCAGGAAATCCTTGTATATAGCTAAAGGGTGGAGGTAGAGTTGTATATGGATGATGGGATAAGACAGCAAGCATGTCAGGGCAGAGTGTGGAGAAATGGTAAGAGTTTGTTAGCAGCTGATTGGCCGTGATAGACGACACTGATTTAAAGCAGAAATATATCTGTTTGTTGAGAGTTAAGAAAATAGTTGTTAACTATTTCTATTCTTACAGTTCCTTTTAATATTAGGAATTCAAAGCAAATGCTCTTTCCTTGTTCCTTATAACATTCATTCTGTTTAAGAAGTGGGAAAATATCAACTTCATTTTATAGAAAAAAAGTCCCAAAAGCTGAATTCCAGAGATGCAGTAAATGGTGTGGGACTGACCCCCAGTTTTTGTTGTTGTTGTTTTCATTTATGCTGCAGGGTTGTTTTTTTTTTTTTTTTTGAGATGGAGTCTCACTATGTCGCCAGGTTGGAGTGCAGTGGTGCTATCTCGGCTCACTGCAACCTCCGCCTCCTGGATCCAAGCAATTCTTTTGCCTCAGCATCCTGAGCACATGCCACCACGCCCAGCTAATTTTTATATTTTTAGTAGAGACAGGGTTTCGCCATGTTGGCCAGGATGGTCTTGAGCTCCTGACCTCGTGATCCGCCCCCCTTGGCCTCAGATTACAGGCATGAGCCACTGTCGCCTGGCTCTGCAGGCATCTTTTAAAGTAACTGTCATATGCCTAACACTGTGCCCTGAGTATTATTTTTTAAAGATGTGATTGCTCACTGAGAAAATTTGCTTTGTATTTTAGAAGTTCTTCCACATAGGCCAGGCGTGGTGGCTCACGCCTGTAATCCCAGCACTTTTGGGAGGCCGAGGCGGGTGGATCATGAGGTCAGGAGATCAAGACCATCCTGGCTAACACAGTGAAACCCTAGTAAATACAAAAAATTAGCCGGACGTGGTGGTGGGCACCTGTAATCCCAGCTACTCGGGAGGCTGAGGCAGGGGAATAGCTTGAACCCAGGAGGCGGAGGTTGCAGTGAGCTGAGATTGCACCACTGCACTCCAGCCTGGGTGACAGAGCCGAGACTCCATCTCAAAAAAAAAAAAAAAAAAAAAAAGTTCTTCCAGCTAAAACCTTTATTTTTGACTACATCTCCACAAAATGGAGCTATACGGTTAGCCAGTATCCTAATAATATGGTGCAGTTTGCATAACGATTACCAAGCTTGAAACTGGAAATATCGTATGCATTTTCATCTGTGTATCAGGCAGATACTAAACAAACATTTTCCCTGTGAGTCAGCTTAAAATTTTTCCTTCTTTCAAAATCTTACACAGTTGTTTTCTGGAGAAAAATAGAGACTGTTTTAGTATTTGTTCTTATTAGCATATCATCAGAACTCAGCACAGTCTGCCTTATAAGAAAATAAGAATTTTTTTTATTTATAACTCTTGAGATTGTTAATTCTTGCTCTTCCTGATTTCTCATCTGTAAAGTGAGTGTAAGCAATACCTACCTCACAGGGGTGTTGTGAGGATTTATATTAAATGTGTTAAGTTCTCTCAGTATTATTGATTAAAACCAGCCATATAAACGACATTTATTCTTTAGATAGACGTATTAACTTTAGTATTTCAGCCTATAAATTCTAGAACGTTCTTAAAAGCAGTAATGTACTATCTAATATTCAATGACTAATTGACAGAACTCTTATTGTTATTTTTTACAAATAACTCTAGAAACAATACTGTTGCTAGAATTCCTATTCTACTGTAATTTAATCATCACTGTTTCTTTTTAGCCTTCAGTAAGGAGGATATTAGTTCTTTGGCATTATTGGGAATAAAACTTTGTCAATTTCAGCTTTATTGAAAGTTCTCCCAAATATATTGTTTACACAAAGGAAAAGGAACAAAAACAATAAAGAAATATGTTTATTTATTTTATTTTTTTTTGAGATGGAGTCTCGCTCTGTTGCCCAGGCTGGAATGCAGTGGCACGATCTTGGTTCTCTGCAACCTCCACCTCCCAAGTTTAAGCGATTCTTCTGCCTCAGCGTCCCGATTAGCTGGGACTATAGGCGCACGCCACCACACCCAGCTAATTTTTGTAGTTTTAATGGAGACGGGGTTTCACCATGTTGGCCAGGCTAGTTTTGAACTCCTGACCTTGTGATCCACCCACCTCAGCCTCCCAAAGTGCTGGGATTGCAGGTGTGAGCCACCAGGCCCAGCCCATTTTTATTTCTTTAATGCAGGTGATCTAAATAGTAGATGAGGACAGGAAATGGGTTGAAGGTAATAACATAGTAGTATTAGAAAAGTCTTCACTGAAAACTGAAGGAAATACATATTAATCATGGAAAAAGATAGTGTGAAAAATGTGTAATTTCATTAACGTTTGTGCAGGCACATTCTTGATGTTGTGAGTCAGATACTTGATAAATGTCCATTTTTTGTAGTAATTGATGTAAAAATGGGCCATGCGAAGAATTTTCATAATGTAATTTGTGTCTTTATATGTTTTGAACTACATATAGATCTGTGGCACTTAAATTGTTAATTTTTAATTTCTTAAGAGTGAAGTCTGTAAATGATTATTCTCTGCTGTACTTCTGTGTTTGTATGGTTAGACATTTTGAAAACTGGTGAGATTACACAATCCCAAACCTGGATGACTTAAATACAAGGAATTACAAACTGTGATTTTTGTCTTGAAGACCTGGAAGAATTCTTTGTGCTTCAGTATGTATTTGTACTGCACTTGATTAATTAGTAAGTATTGCTCTGGTGCAATTGATATTAACTGGCATCAGCTCCTCTATTTTGTGCTAAATAAAGTCATTTAGTCAGAATGGATCAAATATAAACTTTAAAATAAACTTAGATTATAAAAACTTGTTCAATAGAAAAGACCCACTGAAAAAATCTTCAAAGTACATGTAACATAGCAAATACAGGAGACCAAAATCAACAATACATTGTGTGGCTAAACTCATCCACCTAATATACTGTGAATTTGCTTTAGAAACATACTTTTAGAAAGTTGTGTATCAGCCGGGCATGGTGGCTCATGCCTGTAATCCCAGCACTTTGGAAGGCCAAGGCCCAGGAGTTCAAGAACAGCCTGGGCAATATAGTGAGACCTCATCTCTGCCAAAAATTTTGGCCACAGGCGGTGGCTCACGGCTGTAATCCCGGCACTTTGGGAGGCTGAGGCGGGTGGATCACCGGAGGTCAGGAGTTCAAGACCAGCCTGGCCAACATGGCAAAACCCTGTCTCTACTAAAAATACAAAAATAAGCTGGGCTTGGTGGTGCGCGTCTGTAGTCCCAGCTACTTGGGAGGCTGGGACAGGAGAATTATTTGAACCTGGGAAGTGGAGGTTGCAGTGAGCCAAGATCGTGCCATTGCACTCCAGCCTGGGCGACAGAGTGAGACTGTCTCAAAAAAAAAAAAAAAAAAAAAACGGGTGCGGTGGCTCACACCTATAATCCCAGCACTTTGGGAGGCCCAGGCGGGCAGATCACAAGGTCAGGAGATCGACACCATCCTGGACAACACGGTGAAACCCCATCTCTAGTAAAATACAAAAAATTAGCTGGGTGTGGTGGCGCGTGCAGGTAGTCACAGCTACTAGGGAGGCTGAGGCAGGAGAATTGCTTGAACCCGGGAGGCAGAGGTTGCAGTGAGCCAAGATCGCGCCACTGCACTCCACCTGGCGACAGAGCAAGACTCCACCTCAAAAAAAAAAAATGTTGTGTATCCTCTAGTTGGAATGGAAAAATGGAAACAATGAATTTCATTTATTTTATCAAGACAAATTAATGTGACTTAATCGAAAGTTTATTAGCTCAGCTTGTAGAATGTGTTCTTATTTTACATCAGTGTTTGACAAATGTTGTGTTCCTGGTGTTGAGGTAAGTAGTCTTTGTACTGGGTAACATTTTGGAGGTGTGATGCAAGAATGCATTCGTGGGCCTAATTCTTACCAACCATAATCTGTGTTAATAGAAAATTGATGTCCTAACCAAATGCTTTCCAACTGCTGTCTCTGGAAAGAAAGATAGTATCTCGTCATTTCCCAGAAGTTTCTTGCTTTGCTTCTTCTTTTTTTTTTTTTTTTTGAGATGGATTCTCGCTCTGTTGCCTAGGCTGGAGTGCAGTGGAGTGATCTCAGCTCACTGCAACCTCCGCATCCCAGGTTCAAGCTATTCTCCTGCCTCGGCCCCCTGAGTAGCTGAGATTACAGGTGCCTGCCACTACGCCCAGCTAATTTTTTGTATTTTTAGTAGAGACAGGGTTTCACCATGTTGGCCAGGCTGGTCTCGAACTCCTGACCTTGTGATTCGCCTGCCTCAGCATCCCAAAGTGCTGGGATTACAGGTGTGAGCTACTGTGCCCAGCTGCTGCTTTCTTCTCTATTTACAGTCTACTGTATCGCCTTTTGCCCCCAGTAACATGATCCACAATAGTAGTTCTCAACTGAGGTATATTAGTCAGGATTCTCCAGAAAAAGAAAGAAACAACAGGTAGAACTAAGAGAAAGAGATTGATTTGTTACAAGGAATTGGTTCATGCAATTATGGAGGCTGAGAAGTCCCAAGATCTGCAGTTGGGAGGCTGAGAGCCAGGGGAGTCAGTGATGTTCCAGTCTGAATTTGAAGACCTGAGAACCAGGAGAGGTTATGGCGTAAGTTCCAGTCCAAAAGCTGGCAGGCCTGAAACTCAAGAAGAGCTGATGTTTCCATTTGGGTCCAAAGGGAGGAAAAGACCAATAATTGCAGCTCAAGCAGTCAGGCCAGAGAAGGTCTATTTTTATTCTATTCTGGCCTTCAACTGATTGAATGAGAGCCACCCACGTCAGGGAGGGTGATCTTCTTTACTCAGTCTACTGATTCAGATTTTAATCTCCCTCCAGAACACCCTCACAGACACACCCAGAATAATGTTTGACTAACTATTGGGGCACCCCATGGCCCAGTCATTTGGACACAAAATTAACCATTACACAAGGCTATCCCCCCACCATAGAGACATTTGACGATGTGGAGATGTTTTCGGTTGTCACAGTTGGGTGGGCAATGAGGGAGGCTGCTACTGGCATCTAGTAGGTGGAGGCCAGGGATGCTGCTAAACATCTCAGTGCAGAGGACAGCTTCCCACAATAAAGAATATGTACCTCAAAATGTCATTAGAGCTGAGGTTGACCTAAGATCTTAAAGTAAGTTTTGTGATGGTTGTCAGAAATAAAAGAATACAAAGAAACCTAATTTGGGGGATTTCTATCCCAGTCATGTTTAGAGTAAGTATTGGAGTATGAGATGTGTTCAGAATTAAATTCTATTTGTAATATCCTTGATCCCAGCTTTTAAAAGATAAAAATGTGATTATTAAAAAGGAATAAATGTGATTATTAAAAATCAGAGATGTATTAATGAGCAAGACAGTTTTGAAACTATTCATATAATGTTTCAACTAAATAATTGTGTCTCCAAAGAGGTCTCTTCATGAAATTGAGATTGTAGGTTATAATTTCTGTAAATTTTTAATCTGGCCAAAAGGTGGCACCAGTGTACCTTTAAAAAGTTCATTATACTTGAATTCAGCATTACTATTAATAGTAAATATTATTTAGGGCTTAGCTACTTTTGGATCATGCTTTATAGAGTCAAGACTAATGAGAATTTTCTTAAAATTTCATAAGGTACTGCAATATCTTGACATCCCTCTTTAATCAAGATGCCTCTGATTTACATGTACATATCTCAGCAGATAACTTTTTAAAATATCACATTATTGTGATACATTGAGCATTTCTGAAGATTTTTCCAAGTCATTAACTGTGAGGCCTTGGAATTTGGGCTCTTCTAATCAGGCATCACACTCAGTTTTTGGTGTTCTGCCTGGTCAAGACAGATTGAAGGACATTTGAGTAAATACGCTCCCTTGCCTCTTTCTTGCCTTTTGTTCATTTTTTGTACATCTACAATCTATGAGGTAGGCCAGTATGTTACCTACTGAAATTTACTTTATTTTCCAACTATGGTTCAACAACTGACTTTCTTCTCTCATACTTTCCAACCCATTCCATTCTGAATAGTTTTTTTTTTTTTAATTTAAGTTCTAGGGTACATGTGCACAACGTGCAGGTTTGTTACATATGTATACTTGTGCCATGTTGGTGTGCTGCACCCATCAACTCGTCAGCACTCATCATTTACATCAGGTATAACTCCCAATGCAATCCCTCCCCCCTCCCCCCAAGTTAAGAGTTTTCTTACCTTCAACTCTTCTCACCTTCCAATACTGAGTGAATACAGTCTGCCTCCCCCTTCATTTCTGATTACAATATTATTCTCATCATCCTAGGACTTCGTACCTAATCACCAATTGCTTCTCCTAAGTTTATTTTACAGCTGATAAGCCAACTTGGAAAATGAACCCACTCTCCCTCAGATACATTCTCTTCCACTGTTTATACAAGTTTGAAACTTTTTTCATTGAAACAATTTGGTGATATTGTATCAAAATAATAAAGTGTTAAGCTACTGGAACACCATGGTGTCCTTTCATGTCACATGCCTGAAGGAATTACACTGCTCCAAGAGAGATTTTCTGTACAACTGGTGTGTCCCTACTGTCCTGGAAACAGGAGAGGCTTGTGCCAGGAGGGAGGCTGGAGAAGATTGCTCTCACCCACTGTGGTCGTCATCCCTTGTCTGGTCTGTGTTATTACCAAGTTTCAGGAGGTTCCCTGTCAGATTTATGTGCATCCAGCAGGCCTTTGAGGAATGGGATCTTGTGCATTTAGCTCTGCCACATTTTTTCTGTAGTGGAAGCCATATGAAACTTAGTTCAGACCATATGCAGGTAATTAAAAAAATTTTTTTTGAACTGGCATTTATGAACTACTATATAGGGAGGAAAACCTGAAGAACCTGGAGTGGTTTTGTAGAAAGTGAAGTCACACCGGTTACTTTTTGAAGGCGAAAATATATTTGCAAAGGCAAGGGGAGAGGTTTTACAATGCAGATCAAAGATTCGAGGGGAGTGAATCTCAACAATATTCCTAGCTGACCAGTTCTCATTTCCCAACATTGCTCTTTTTTCACATGTGTGTGGTCTGGTGGTATGAGCTCAGTGGTTTCTGTCCTCTCTATCACAGTATTTTAAAGTCTATGAGGAAAGACATATAAAGGGAAGAATCCTTTTTTTAAATCTTAAATATCTCCTATTTCACTATCAACATACCACAGTTTTTGCTGCTCTCTCAAGCTGCTGGCTACACTCAGAGCCACCATGATGGCCATACAGACAGTACACAACACAGTGCTAGGGGTGCCTCAATTGAATGAAGGCTTCTCCCAAAGTTGTGCTGTGCCGATGACACAGCTGTGCATGACAGCCTTGCGTTTCCTTATCCTGGTTTAAACATTGGGTTTAAGAAGCCCTTATTTTGGATTTCTGCAGCAAGTAGCAGTTTTCACTGATATAGTCAGGATTAAACTAAGACAAGTGGTATAGAAATCAGAATAAGATTTAAAATTACCCATAGGTGACACAACTAATGTCTTGGTCGAAATTGGTAGAACTTGTATTAAAAGGACGGATTTTGCTGTATGTAAATTATACCTCAATGAGAAAAAGATTCATACCACTCAGAAAAATATGTCTTAGAGTTTGATGAACCCTAATGATTATCATTATTCACTGGTAATCCTTCAGGAAAAACACAACAGCCAGATACTGAGGGTTTTTTAAAGAATTCTAAATAAATTCACCCTGAAATCAGGACAATTACTGATAAGGCCATTTAGGATACATTTGGATAAAAGATCAAAAACTCAGGTTGACTTTTTTTTACCTGAATTGAGTCGTGACCAATTGTTTTGGCATTTTCTGCATCTCAGCCATATAGAGTACAAGGCAGTTCTAACTTAGTCATTCTGTCAGGAGGATAGAAATACTCTAGTTTTGAAAGAACTGTTTAAACAGAAGTGATATTCTAAAGTTTTTATGCTGCAAATGGCCATTCCATATGGAACCTTTGCATTGTAATTTATAGATATTTGATTAGCAGCACATGCATGCCTGAAGCTGCATTGTGATGGTTATCACAGATATGGTACAGAAACCCACGTGTAGCCATACTAACCAGACCTTTCTGTGACCTAACAGCCTAGATGTCAGACTAGGGATTGGGGAATAAAAGGTTCGGTTACAAGTGTACAAATGACTGCATCTGCTTCGGTGTCACCTTGTGCTCCCTATCTCCCAGGAGTGCAGAAATGGAAGGCCTGGGTCCTAAGACCACAAGTACAGCTGTGAAAAGTGTATAATCCTTCTCCCGTAGTAGCACTGTCAGATCAAGGCCAAAAGTTCTTTTTGAGTTTCACCACAAAGCAAGTGGTGGGGAAAGTGCATCTAGTCTTGCTAATGTCCTGAAACTGGGGGACACTGCTCCGATTGATAGGGTGGAGTTTATGGAGACAATTTTAAGGCTGGGAGTTTCCCAGGCTCAGCGCCACACCGTCCTCTCCTCACCTAGGTTTCCGTTCACTGCTCATTGTGCCCACACCCAGTTTTGCAGAGGACTTTCTGTGAATGTGTAGTGTACAAACACGCATACTCTCTTTCCTAAGCTCAGGAACTTAACCCTCAGTAAGCTTAAGCTTTCAGGAAGGAAAAAAGAAAGAAAAGTAGGTATTCACAGAAGGGCTGGGGACTCCAGACGTCAGCATTAAAGGTAGGTCTAAAAAGGGATTAACAGAATTGCCTGTGAGGACAAGTTTTGTGAAGTGTAGTGTATCTTTTTTTTTTTAAACCAAGAAGATGAGATTTAATAAAACTTTTTTTTTTTTTTTTTGGAGACAGAGTCTCGCTTTGTCGCCCAGGCTGGAGTACAGTGGCGTGGTCTCGGCTCACTGTAAGCTCCGCCTCCCAGGTTCATGCCATTCTCCTGCCTCAGCCTCTCGAGTAGCTGGGACTACAGGCACACGCTGCCACGCCCGGCTAATTTTTTGTATTTTCAGTAGAGACGGGGGTTTCACCATGTTAGCCAGGATGGTCTCGATCTCCTGACCTTGTGATCCGCCCGCCTTGGCCTCCCAAAGTGCTGGGATTACAGGCATGAGCCACCGCGCTGGACCATAAAACTTTTAAAAATCCTGCAAAATGTGAAATATTAGCTACGCTATTACCATGTTTGTACATTAAGAAGGCATTTTGCTTTGAAGCCAGATTTAGTTTTACGACTTTTAAGGTACTATCAAGTTTTAAATTGGTCCCAAGATTTGGAAAGTACACTCCTTCCTAGAGCCTGATTGTTATCATTGGGCTGTGGTTACGAAAAGTTAGGGTGTTAACATTACCAAAATGAAATCAGTGCCTTAGTAAATACAGAACTTTTTAAACACCCACCTTTAGTACGTACCATCTGAATAATTCTAGCATTTTCACATTGATTAGTCATTTGAAAAATCATAAAGATTATTAACAATTCATAGGTTAATGCAGAAAAGACAACTAATTAGTATAGCAAGAGATGAAAACAGTGTGTTTTTGTCAGATTCACAAATGTCATCAAATTCAGAACTGCCCTTTTGGTTGAATTAGTTCAACATTTTAGGTGTTTTTATTTCTCTTGCTGAAGGACTGTTTTAGGAGTGTTACTGTGAAATCTCTGTCCAATTTCCAATTAGCAGAGTAGAACTTTTGGTAGTGCGAACTCAGTAGTTCCATCAATGTGATCTTTGTAGTTTTAGGAAATGAACATAGTTTGCCCACAGTTCTTTTAAAAGATCTGAATAAACAAACATGAGTCAATATAACATTTATTCTGTATTAATAATCAGTACATAAATTAATTCAACTTGAAACGTTTTTTCTACAGAGTATTATTTAATATTATCATCTGATCCACAGTAATTTAGTACTAATTTTAATGAGAAAAAATTGAAACTTTTACTTTCATAATAGCTCATCCACTTAACGTTTTTACAAAGAACTACTATAAATATGTAACACTATGCAGGCTTTTTTCTACACCTAGTCACAAATCAAAAAATGAGCATACTGTTTATTTAAAAATGGAACACTTTCAAACTGCTGCTGTATTCAGATCACCACCTTCCCCACACCAAAATTAATTGCTCTCTCTGTGTACTCCCGTCTATGCCACTCATGTTGCAGCATTATCCATGGCTCTTTGCCTTAACCCCAACCCAGTTTCTGTTGTCATTGCTCCCTAGGTTGAGCTCTTGGAGAGCAGGGAGCCTGTCCCCCTTATCAAATAGTGTTAGGTATGAGTTTTGCCTAATACGTGTGTTGAATTAAATTAAATTTAATTAGGACACCTGCATTTTATGTAGCTTCCTTCTAATTTTTGTAACTAAGGAGCATTACAAATTTTCTTTTCAAAAATGTACCATAAAATATATCATGGATTGAAATTTTGAATTATGTATAAGAGACTTCATGTTACCCAATAAAACATCATAGGAATTTGAACCCAAATAACTCTAAATCCTAAATGAGGATTTTTTTTTTTTTTAATGCAGAAATGGCAGGCAGAAAAATCAAATCCTGCTGTATTGAGTATCAGATGAAATTAGAAAGTAGACTACATATTTCAATAAAGTTGACATTAAAAGGATCTTTTCAAACAATGGGATTCTAAAGCCTGACAATTATTTTTAAAATTCTGTTGTAAACCTCTAAAAACATTCTTAACTATAAAAAATAAGGCAACTTGAAGTTAGAAATTTATGGATGAAGTTAATGCTGGATTGCATACAGAAGCCAATTTGGTGCCCTCATGATCCATATCTTTAATGCCTTTAGCAAGCCTGTTCACATATACTGGTGAAATAACAATGTCTCAGAAGTAAATAAAAGAGATTCTAAGACTCCACTAAATAGTAGACCAAGTAAGATCATCACAAACTTCATGCTGTCAAACACATTACCTTGAAGGAAAATTATGCAGACAGCTTTTCTGAAGAACTCCATTTTGTGCCACATGCTTATTATTCTTTGAGGTGGAGGAGGTGGCAGGGAACATAATTTCTGTTTGAAAGTTCTTTTGTTTTCTGCTACCTTTACTTAGGGTACTATTTTTATATCCTATAAAGTGCTTTGAAAAAATGTCAAGTGAATAGTGCTACATAAAATAGAGGAGAATTTTCACCTTCTCTGGGTTGTAAGAAGCAAAGTGAATAATACTTGACTCTTAAAAGAGGTATGATAATATGCTGAAAAAGTTAACACATATCCAATAATCCCTGTCCCCAACCCCCAGCCTTGTAAAATTCTGGGTTCAAAGAGAAACTTAATTATGGCTAATAAATAAATAAACATTCATTAAAAGCAGAATTTATACCACAGCAAATGTAAATGAAAATTCATGTGGTGTTCCTAATAATTATTTTAATGTCATTAAATGGACATGAATTGAACCAGAACCTATTTATATTCACTTAATGTTTGCATATAAGGTCAAATTGCTTAAATACTATTACAAGAAAAATATTTTATGACTTTGAAGCCATCTGATTTCTGCATATTTCTTTTTTTTTTTTTTTTTTTTTTGAGACGGAGTCTGGCTCTGTCGCCCAGGCTGGAGTGCGGTGGCCGGATCTCAGCTCACTGCAAGCTCCGCCTCCCGGGTTCACGCCATTCTCCTGCCTCAGCCTCCCGAGTAGCTGGGACCACAGGCGCCCGCCACTTCGCCCGGCTAGTTTTTGTATTTTTTAGTAGAGAGGGGGTTTCACCGTGTTAGCCAGGATGGTCTCGATCTCCTGACCTCGTGATCCGCCCGTCTCGGCCTCCCAAAGTGCTGGGATTACAGGCTTGAGCCACCGCGCCCGGCCTGATTTCTGCATATTTCTATAACAATAAAACAATTTGAATCACCTTAGAATTCACTGTAATAGGATTTGGCCATGTAGCACATATAATCTGATTGAGACCAATTAATTTCTGAATTCCTTTTTCTAACTGAAATCGTACTTAATTCAACAGCTATTCTCAATAGAAAAACAGAAACCACTTAAGAATGAATGCAAGTAAAATATACATCTCATCATAAAAACAATCAATACATTCTAAACAAAAATATATATTAAACCACAGTGAAAAAAGTAAAAACCTAGCATTAGATAAAATTTTACTTTCTTAACCAAAAAATTCAATACACATATTTACCATTTATCTGTTTTTTTTAAAATCCCCCAAAATATTTTCAATAACGGTAAGTGCTATACTTTTTGCTTGTTCATGAGATTATTAAACATTTACAATGCAAGTGTATTGGCTTGGAGGCATCCTTGCAGTAAATGAGGACAGGATTCTTCAATACACTGTAAAATGCACCAACCTTAGTCAGGTTTTTTAAATTGTTCACTTTTAAATATGATAGTTGGTAGCTGTCCAAGTCCATTAGCACCATATATAGTGAGTTAAATAGTGTTTTCAGAGAAGATGACTTCGTCTTTTTTTTTTTTAATGTTCAAAAGTTGTACAATTAAAAGAAATTGACTTCTTGGGTCATGTGTTTTGAATGACACACTTTTCATCTTGCTAAATTGAAGGATTCCCCCCCCCCAAGATTATAAGCGTGAAGGTAGGAAAATCTGGGGGAAATATTTTTGCACTTCAGCAAAGAATCTTGCTAATAATATCCATGATTTGGTTCAATTTCAAAGTCAGATTAGTTTCTTTTGATAGAGGTGTCAATATGTATTTACAGAAAGAAACGAAGCTGATTCTGTAGGACAAAATAGCAAATACTTTCTATATGCAATCCATACACAATGCAAGAATTCACCCAGATCATTTAAAATCATCTAATTTGCATTCTTTCCTCCACATGGAGCTCTTGAACAAATACCTTACATCTTGAACAAATACCTTACATACCTTACTTCATCTGTTTCAAGTAGTAACACAATCACTCAATTTACACAATGGGGGAATACACACTTTGAATCCTAACCTGTGAGGTAGGGAAGTGCATTGTGGTATTATGGCCATTTCACACAAGGAAAGATTGAAATAGGATTACTTTTTCAAAAAATATGGCAATCATTGATGAGATCAGATGCTTCCCTTTCAATATGTAAATAAAAATGCAAATAAGCCCTTCTCATTTTTGTAAAGTATATCTGGATTGAAAATAGTGATGAAGGCCGGGTGCAGTGGCTCATGCCTGTAATCCCAGCACTTTGGGAGGCCGAGGCGGGAGGATCACGAGGTCAGGAGATCGAGACCATCCTGGCTAACAGGGTGAAACCCCGTCTCTACTAAGAATACAAAAAATTAGCCTAGCGTGGTAGTAGGCGCCTGTAGTCCCAGCTACTTGGGAGGCTGAGGCAGGAGAATGTCATGAACCCAGAAGGTGGAGCTTGCGCCACTGCATTCCAGCCTGGGTGACAGCAAGACGCTGTCTCAAAAAAAGAAAAGAAAGGAAAATAGTGATGAAAAAGTTAATTTTCAATATCCATGTAAAATGATTTTTACTGGTTTCTCTCAACACACAGACAGGAAGTAATATTGACATTTAAATTATAATGTGCTTTAACTTTTCACTTTCTATTCACCCACATTCATGGCTCATTTTTGGCCAAAAATAAATAATATTTGCACTAGATTATTAGGATTTTCCGGGACCATTACTACCAGCCTGGCTTTGAATCTACTCTCGCCTCTTTGGAGAGAGGTTGATGAATATGGCCCTTAAAGAAGTAATTCTGCAAGATGAATCCTATATTACCTATGATAATTTAATTGGGAATTTTCCCTTCTCCCGGATGAAGAATAATATTCCCCTTGTTTTGTTTTTGCTGTTTCGTTTTTTAACTTTTCACAGATAAATCCATGCAGAAATGGATATATACAGATCTGTTGAGGCAGAAAGAAGAGAGGGAAAAACCCACTCCTTGTTTCTACACTTTTGCACTTAGTAACAGTTTGCCTGATTGAAGGATTTGTGAATGGTTCTCCTTTTTTTTTTTTTCTTTTTTGAGATGGAGTCTTGCTCTGGTGCCCAGACTGGAGTGCAGTGGTGCAATTTTGGCTCACTGCAACCTCCACCTTTCGGGTTCAAGCAATTCTCCTGCCTCAGTCTCCCAAGTAGCTGGGATTACAGGCGCACGCCACCACGCCCAGCTAATTTTTGTATTTTCAGTAGAGATGGGGTTTCACCACATTGGCCAGGCTGGTCTCAAACTCCTGATCTTAGCTGATCCACCCTCCTTGGCCTCCAAAGTGCTGAGATTATAGGTGTGAGCCACCACACCCGGCCAAATAGCTCTTATAAGGGACTTAAGACTAGAAAACCACTCACGTTTAATTTCAATATGCGTATTCTGCACACTATCTGCTGAAATTGGGAAAATGCAATGTATTTTTTGAGTTAAGCCTACTGCTTAGGAATGTAACAATTACAAATCACATTCACAAAAGTAGCTCACCTTATTCACCATTTTAAACAACATATATGTGCACTGTAAAAATAAGTTTTTAAAAACTCAATGTGATGTTAGCCTATACACAGCTGAATTATCAAAAGGAAACCAGACTTTGTTATATCAGAGGTCATTAAAAAGCTTATGGCATACCATAAGTGCTCAATAAATACATCTTCCTCCCCCAAAGCACTCCAATCTCCATATGCCGTTTTAGCAACTCCCTGTATGTTATGTCACTTTACACTGCAATCTGTGCTGACTTCCTCCAATCCAGAAGTGACTGCATTTCAGTGGTAGAGTTTTATAAACTTGACTTAATCTTTAGCACTTCTGCGCTGGAATTGTACCTTTTAAGTTCTAGAGATGATAAATCTCTCATTTGTTACTGAGTAAGAAATGCCACAAATGTATAAAAGAATTCTTCATTAAGCTTGTTTTTCCTGCCATGACTCTGGAGAGTAAGTCACTGTAGAAGATTGTTTATTTTATTATCATCAGAGGCCATTTCATTAACCAGCTGTTCTACTGACAACTGAATAGCATTCTTGACAAGAGAAGAGGCTGTTTCAATTAAGAGTGTTTCATATTGTTCTGAAGTTCTATCCTCAAAACCATTATCATTAGCAAAAACCCCTACTTGCTCATTTTCAGTTGAAATTAAGAATTGCTTAGGGACATTTTTTGATTTCTTAACATCAAATTCACTGATTTCAGTGTCTGTAATAATAATAGCAATTGGCTCTATTCGTTTGCTTTCTTCTAATTTGGACTTCTCTTCAGTGATCCCATTTTCTTTAAAATCTGATTCTTGGCTCAATTCAGTATCTTTTGGCTTAGTTTCTTCAGCCACAATCTCTCTACTTTCATAGTCTTTCCCATTTGGTGCACTTTTTAGGATATTGTTACTGGCTTCTTCCATAATTTGTTGAGCTGGGATTGCAGGTAAAGGTGGAACATCAGAAAGTACTGTTTGCTGATGGTCTGTTTCTGAAGTTTCAAGTGGGCCTGCTTGCTGGGGTTGAACATCTTGTTTTTCCTTGACCGTTTCAATTTCTTCAAGGATTAGAGTTCCCGTTTGAATAGCAGAATGCCCATCATCTAATCCAAGTTCTACTGAAATCACTTTCTCTCCAGAAGTTATGCTATTGCTCACATTTGATTCACAGACTTTATCACCATCTTTCCGTGAGATGCCTTCACTTAGATCCTGGGTTGACTTAGCCTTTGTTGCCTGATCATTCAATGGGGTCTGTGTTTGTATATCCAAAATTTCAGCTTCTTCCTGGACTTTGATGCTGCAGTCTGAGTCTTCTGTAATTTTGGAATGATTACTCCTTTTTGGCCCTCTTGGGAATTTTATGCAGGGAATCTTAAGTCTAGATTTTGCCTTTTTCTTAGAAAGATCAGCATCCTCAGCGTTTACTGCAGGTTGCACTTCAGCCTCCAATGACTTCTGCTGCTTTGAAGACTCTGACCTTTTCCTGCGTGTTACAAGACGTTTGAGTGAGGCCCAGGCCCCCCGTGGGGGCTCTGGCTGATCAGAAGCTCCTGCTTCTTGGGGACACTTCCTTGCCACATCAGCAGCTTCAGAGCCAACTTTGGGCTTCAGTGCTTTAGCTGCTTTCTTTCTTCTCTTGAAGCAAAGCATGGATGCCTTTTCCTTCTGTCTTTCAGCCCCAGGACTACCTTCTGCTGATCTCTTCTCATCCTTGTTTTCTACATGAATTTCTGAAACTGTGGTTTCCATTTTTACACTGTACTCTTACTCTCTAGAAAACTATATTCTCTCTTCTTTAGCAGCCTTTTGTGACAAAAAGATGGGCAAAAATGTCACACTAGGTAAAATTTCATCCAGGCATATTCATACCTTTCATCTTACTCCATACAGTTATTTTAGGTGGTTTCTCTAGTATAGAAATGCCCAGTTTCTCTATTGCTTGTAATTTCTCTCTTTAATTTCTTGATGAAAGCCCTTTCTTGAATAAATTTTTGCTTTATTTAAAGATCAACCTGATGAGAGAAAAGAAAGTGGTATTTTATTTCACTATGAGCCTATTATTTTCTATGGAGACTATTTCAGCTGAATGTATAAGATTCTACCAGGCATATTTTCCATATAATAATGAAATGACTGGAGAATAAACGTTGGGGTTTACTTTGGCCCTATTAAAGAGTTCAATGTGATTCTATTGTTTTATCCTCTTTGTTGAAACTTCATTTTGGATTACCCTGCAAGTCTGATATTATTAGTTCTTTAGTTGTGTTGTCTGTGTGAATTGCTTATGGCTCTAAAGTGCAAATTAAGCAAACAACAGGAAGAACAAAAAATGAAGTGCAGGATGAAAAACAAGCTAATGTATTTTTTATCACACTCAATAAATAATTTTAAAGCTGCAAAGGACTTTAGAGATTATTTGAGATTACTCAAATCCAGCCAGATGACAAACTGAACTCCAGAGGGGAGCAATTGTCTTGTTAAAAGCCATGCGGCTAGATAAGGTCATAGCCAGAGTTAGAACTAGAGACTTTGACTCTCTAGTTTTTCCATTATAACATAAGGTTTCTGTTCTAAAAATGTATGTTCCATCAAGGAAGTGCTACTTTTCATACATATTCTTAGGAAAATTTAGCATTACTGTCATTTCCCACTCTTAAATTAGTTGTGTAATTTTGACATTTTCATTTAGGTACTGTATTTGCTGTATCACGTTTCCACCATAATCTGCACATAGTTGGAGGTCAGTAAGAGTAACAACAACTGACATTTATTGAGCAATTCTTGGGTATTAGGTGGTGCACACACTTTTATATACATCTGTAATCCTCACCACGATATTACAAAGATGGTGGTATCACCATCTACAGATGAAGCAATTTGGCTGAGATTAGGGCAGAGCTGTAACAGAGCTCAGATTAAACACAAGATTGCTTGTTGCTTAAAGCTTATGTTCTGAAACTGGGCTTTAAGAGTTTCATCAGAAAATGGATTGTTTGGGGATACTAATCTGCAGTATATTCATTAGTAAAAAAATTTAAAAATTGATTAATGGTCATTTAATCATAAGGCACTTATCAACTCATAATTGAACCAAGAGTAGTCTGAGTTCTTGTTATTTGAAAACCAAGCTTTTGAAATTCTTTATATTTTGTTTTTTTGGTTCAGGAACTAATTTAACAGCCAAAAATAGGTTGATAAACTATGCAATTGGCAAACTGTTAGATAATACAAAAGTGTATTGAAAATTTAATCCTCAGAATGGTATGATGGCACCAAAGAATGGAAATGGGAAGTGATTATCTAACCAAGATCCTATGAATTTTAGTGGGTGGATGCCCTAAAATAAGCAAAGGGACTCATTCTTTATATTGTTTTTATGTAAATCCTTCACTGAAGTTTCATTTGGGTAACCCATAATTTTATGAACTGTAGAAAGAACTGGAACCCTGAAAATCAGTTTATGATCTAAGTAAATATTCTCTTAGGTTGGGTGTTTCATACTGTATGCCTCTAACAGAAAGATAAAGTCATTCTAGAACAATGACGGAACTAAAATATGAACATTTGACAGTGTTTCTCCTCACATTTATGTTTCAGTGAGCACTAGAACCTCAGCTGATAACTCTGTTTAAATCTTCTCACCTCTTGTGAGTTTTCAACACCTGAGCACTTTTGTTAAGCAGAGGCTGTATTACCACATAATAGAAATATTGAAATGAGATGTTCAGGGGTGTATCATTTGAAACTAACGTGGATTGCGCAAAGACAATGGTTTGAGAAGCTCACTTGAATGTGTCTCACACACTAGAAATAAAACGAATGCCCAAACAGAAACTTAACTGAAGGGGGAAAATAATGCAGTCTGTAGACATTAAAACTTTGCAGAATGTCAGACTGCAAAGGATTCGCTCTTAACCAGCAAGGGTAGCTTTATCGCCTCAGGAAATCTTAAAGTCCCTGTGCTCATTTCCTGATAGAATTTCAAGTCTCATGTCACAGAAAACACTCCCTTTCCTTTTTCCCTTGAGCAGCAAAGAACATCCACTACCCGAGGAAAGCAATGCATCTTTCCCAGCACCAGATATGGACCACGAAGCTTCCTCCTGGAGGAAGGAATCTCGAATTCTGGCTTGACGCCCCTTATGGCAGGAGACAGAGCGCAGGATAAAGTACTCAAAAAGGAAAATGCCGGGGGCGTGGAACAGATAACCCAGCTTCAAGCTGTCTGCAGAATTATAATGTAATGGCCAGAAACCCAGAATCACATTTCGCAAAGAGGGATAAAGAAGGAAAAAAGCCACCGGCAACTCATGCTTCTAAGACAAGCTGTAACGCGAAGGTGATAGGTGGGCAGACCTGATGAGGGTCGTTCTGGCCGCGGATTCCTGCGGACAAGCGACCTCCCGCGTTCTTACTCCCAGCACCTCAGGGGGCTCACATCCTCCATGTCCAGTGGGCGCCTCTTGCCCACTCCGCGGTCCGCTGACCGGACACTGCCCCCGACCCTCCTCTCCAGCAGGCTCCCCGCCCTGCCTTTACTCACGTAGGGCGTCGGGGTCCTTGGCCAACACTGCTCCCAAGGTGGCGGCGCGCTCGCGGGGCCCGGCGCCCAGGCCTCCAGGGAGCCGCGGTCGCATCCGGAGCAAGGCGCCCTCTGCAGAGCCCGCCGCCGGGTGCGCCCCCTCCCCACCGCGCGGGGACAGACAGCCCGCAGCGCCAATGCGAGCGGAGCAGAGCCGAGCGGGCGGGCAGGGGCGGGGCGACCGCGGGAGGCAGGGGGCGGCACGGACGCCGGGACGCACCTGCAGCAGCAGCCTGTCTGCCGCGGGGAAGGCCACCGTGCTCCGCCCGGGTGCCAATCTCTGCCGCCAGACTACATTAGCGCCGAGGCGGGGACCGCGAGAGCCAGCCGAAGGCTCGGGGCGGGGTTGGGGGGCGGAGGGAAGGCGGGGAGCGGCCAGGGCAATGAACCCCGCGTTTCTGAGACGCTAAATGGTGAGGTCCGGTTTCAAATTATAGACAGTCCTGTTACACATGTCCTCTCCTCCCCCTCAGAATATTTAAAGACAAGGCAGACATCGCATTTTAAAAGCAGGATTCAAAACTGTGTATAGAATAGCGAGGTCATTTTTGTTTGAAGCGAAAATTACATATAGAAATGGAAACAGAAAGAAACCCGACTTTCTCAGGAGTGACTTGAGTATAAGATCATCGTAGGCCGGGCGCGGTGGCTCAAGGCTGTAATCCCAGCACTTTGGGAGGCCGAGACGGGCGGATCACGAGGTCAGGAGATTGAGACCATCCTGGCTAACACGGTGAAACCCCGTCTCTACTAAAAAATACGAAAAAAAGTAGCCGGGCGCGGTGGTGGGCGCCTGTAGTCCCAGCTACTCGGGAGGCTGAGGCAGGAGAATGGAGTAAACCCGGGAGGCGGAGCTTGCAGTGAGCTGAGATCCGGCCACTGCACTCCAGCCTGGGCGACAGAGTGAGACTCCGTCTCAAAAAAAAAAAAAAAAAGATCATCGTGGTTCATCGCTAAACAGGCTCTCAGACCTTTGTCTCCCAGTGGGAAGCAGGTGGAGGTGATTCGTGCAGAACTTTGGCCTGCAGGAGCAGCTGCATCTCTATGCGGACAAGGCGAGAAAGGCACAGCAACCCAGCTCTATCCATCTTATATCTTACATAGTTCCAAAAATAAGTTGAGGTAGCTTACAAGTTACCCATGATTCCCTTCAGGACATTCCCTATGAGGGCATTCCTGGGAGCTCCAGCTGTAAAATCCAGTAGGATCCATCACAATCCCAGCCTCCTCCTCAGGCCCTCACAGCATAGCATCCAGATGAAGAACCTGGTAAGGTGGAGTGAAGAACTACTGAAAAGCAGCCGCGTTCATCTCCTTTCTTCAAGAGGATCACGATCTTAGGGAGTGTAAATGTCAGGTGTCCATTTTTGTATGTTTTTCTGGAAATGTTTTATATTTGTAAGGTTCCGTAGTTTCCACATAGGCTTATCACGGAAAGAACTCTTGGGACACAAAAGCAAAGCCAAATATAAACTGTCAAGATCTTAAATTTACAGATTAAAGAGGCAAGAGTTGTAAAACAGGAAAATCCACAAGCATCTAGTTTAGTTGTAATTAAGAATTCAGGGCCGGGTGCAGTGGCTCACACCTGTAATCCCGGCACTTTGGGAAGCCAAGGCAGGAGGATGGCTTGAGTCCAAGAGTTTGAGACCAGCCTTGGCAACGTAGGGAGACAAAAAAATTTTAAAAATTAGCTGGGCATGGTGGTGCACCTATGGTCCCAGTTACTCAGGAGCTCAGGAGGCTGAGATGGGAGGATCACTTGGGCCCAGAAGGTCAAGGCTGCTGTAAGCCACTATTGTACCACTGCACGCCAGCCTGGGCAACAAAGTGAGACCCTGTCTCAAAAGAAAAAAAAAAAAAATTCAGTCAGCCTTCTTCACTCAGCAAACACGCCTATGGAAATGGTCTTCGTATCTCTCTATGGGTTGCTAGCCCTACTTGTTTCCAGTGTTGAACTTTAAGCCAAAAGAAATACATTATACTCATAAGCAATTGAGAACTATTCTTTATTGAGATCCAAGGTATCTCAAAACTAGCAGTCCTGGGAGTTTGCAAGAGTTTCAGGCAAAAAATAAGATGAGCTTATTTAAGTGAAGACAGGGTAGAATAGCTGTCTTATTTTTATTTTTATTTGAGACAGGGTCTTGCTCTGTTGCCCAGGCTGGAGTGCAGTGGTACAATCCCTGGCTCGAGCAATCCTCCCACCTCAGCCTCCCATGCAGCTGGGACCACAGGTATGCGACCACATGCCCAGGTTCTTCTTTTTTTTCTTTGTAGAGATGGGGTTCTCCCTATGTTGCTCAGGCTGGTCTTGAACTCCTGAGCTCAAGCAATTCTCCTGCCTTGATCTCCTGAAGTGCTAAGATTACAAGTGTGAGCCACCACACCCGGCCTTCACTTGCCTTTCTTTTAAACAAAATTAGTAAAAGGGAACTGAAAGGCAGTTTGAGGTAAGAGGTAAATTTATTTAGTATTTAAAGGGCAAATTCAGACAGACTTCCTTAAGGTATATTACAAACAAGTCATCCCTGACCTCCACCAACACACAGAGTCACTCACACATAGTATAGTACTATAACATAGCGCACCATGGTTTTTCTTTAGGATATGACTAGAACTCAATGCTATATCTGTGTGTGTGTGTGTTTCATGTATCCAGTACCTCATGCATGAAAGAAACCTGTCATTCCTGAATTCAGGTAAGTGACAACGAAGGCTGTTTAAGCTATTACCCATATCATTGTCTACTACCCCATTAGTAGCTTTTCATTATATAACAGGAAATAGGCTATAAATATATTTCTCCAATCTGATGAGAAATTGGTATCCAGACTATAGCTTATCATGTTAATATCACCAGATACAGTGTGCCAATAAAACAGCTTACATATTTTTTTTTTTTTTTTTTTTTTTTTTTTTGAGACGGAGTCTCGCTCTGTCGCCCAGGCTGGAGTGCAGTGGCCGGATCTCAGCTCACTGCAAGCTCCGCCTCCCGGGTTCACGCCATTCTCCGGCCTCAGCCTCCCGAGTAGCTGGGACTACAGGTGCCCGCCACCTCACCCAGCTATTTTTTGTATTTCTTAGTAGAGACGGGGTTTCACCGTGTTAGCCAGGATGGTCTCGATCTCCTGACCTCGTGATCCGCCCATCTCGGCCTCCCAAAGTGCTGGGATTACAGGCTTGAGCCACCGCGCCCGGCCCAGCTTACATATTTATCTGAACAATACTCTACTGATCTTACCATTTCTCCCATCTTGATCTCTACCTACCCACTGCCTGGGCCTATAGCTACCAAAAATGACTTACAACTCCTTGTTAATAGCTCTTACATTTCAGAGGCCTTCTGGGAGTAAGCCCTTCAACCCCGTTCCCTGGGACGCCATTGAATGAACCTGAGGCTCCAAGTCTCTGGTGGTTTCATATGTTCCTGGGCACCATGAGGGTTGCACAGAGTCAACACAAACTCAGTAGTAATACTGTTGCAATCTGTTTAATGTGGCAGCACATGAATGTTATCTCTTTTGAATTAAGACTGTATGTACATCTTCAATGCACAGAAACAGTCTCTGAAGTGAGATCACAGAATGCACAATTTGTTTATCAGTAATATTACTAATATGGGGAAGGAAGGCATTAGCAGCCCAGAGAAGAGAAAGGGCACGGGGAAGCCACTCTCTGGAGGGACTCTTAGCACCAAGGTAAAGGCACTAGAACTTCTCTGCCAGCACATGCTAATAGTTACCCCAAGCACGAGTGCTTCTACATTTCTTTTTTATTTTGACAGAGGGTCTTGCTTTGTTGTGCAGGCTGGAGTGCAATGGCTCAGTCATAGCTCACTGTGGCCTCCAACTCCTGGGCTCAAGCAAACCTCTCACATCAGTCTCCCAAGCAGCTAGGACTACAAGCGTGCACCACACACTCAGCTGAATTTTGGGGTTTTGTTTTTTGTACAGATGGGGTCTGACTTGTCCAGGTTAGTCTTGAACTCCTGGGCTGAAGTGATCCTCCTGCCTCAGCAGCCTGGACAAGACAGTGAGACCCCATCTCTACAAAAAACAAAACTCCAAAACTCAGCTGAGTGTGGTGGGATTACAGGTGTGAGCCACCATGCCCAGCCCCTACCAGTATTGAGGATTTAAACCCACGTGGTTTTTGGCAATATAAGAAAACCTAAATCCTTTAAGATGATCTTTAAGTCACCATATCTAACAAGACTGCATCCTTCCCTTGTCTATAAAATTAATTCCCAGCAAATCCCATTCCAGGTGAAGTTTCATAGGACATTTAAGAAATGTACTAGAAAGCAGTCGGGCACAGTGGCTCACGCCTGTAATCCCAGCACTTTGGGAGGTCAAGGTGGGAGGATCACTTGAGGCCAGGAGTTTGAGACCAGCCTGGCCAACATGGCAAAACCCCATCTCTACTGAAAATACAAAAAGTTAGCCAGGCATGGTGGTGCAAACCTGTAATCCCAGATACTTGGGAGGCTAAGGCGGGAGAATCACTTGAACCTGGGAGGCAGAGGTTGCAGTGAGCTGAGATCACGCCACTACACTCCAGCCTGGGCAACAAAGCACGACTCTTGTCACTCCCACCAGAAAAAAAAAAGTACCAGAAGCGCCGGGCGCGGTGGCTCAAGCCTGTAATCCCAGCACTTTGGGAGGCCGAGGCGGGCGGATCACGAGGTCAGGAGATCGAGACCATCCTGGCTAACATGGTGAAACCCCGTCTCTACTAAAAATACAAAAAACTAGCCGGGCGTGGTGGCGGGCGCCTGTAGTCCCAGCTACTCGGAGGCTGAGGCAGGAGAATGGCCTGAACCTGGGAGGCGGAGCTTGCAGTGAGCCGAGATCGCGCCACTGCACTCCAGCCTGGGTGACACAGCGCGAGACTCCGTCTCAAAAAAAAAAAAAAAAAAAAAAAAAAAAAAAGTACCAGAAGCAATTAACTGTGCAAACAGGGCCTGGATGATGCTTTGCAACAGGAACTGACAAGTGCTTACAATGTGCCAGGCCCTGTACAAAGCATCTTAGATGATGTGTTTGAGTAATTCCAGAACCGCCCTCACGAGGTAGGTACCAACAGTGCTCCTATTTCCATGGTGAGGATGTGGAGGCAGGGAGGTGGGTGAGGCTCTGCGCCACAGAGCTGGGGCTCTGCATTGTGACCCCTTTGCCATATGCCTCTCAAGGCACTGCTATCATTTCTGTGGACTGTAAAATTGACTGTATTACAACATTGATGTGGACCTAGGGAATTAAAAATAATAAAACCAAGGTCACTGGGAAAAATACTGCTCTGCCAACATCAGCAGGGTTTAGCACTGGCACCAGTGACAGGCAGCATACTCTGGAAGGATCCAGTGGAGGAAGACAGAGGGGAAAAGGGAAGGAAACAAATGGGAGAGGAAGAACAGAGATAGAAGATAAAGAACAAGAAGAGAAGGAAAAATATTTCCTTTTATTTTTTTAGACAGAGTCTAGCTCTGTCTCCCAGGTTGGAGTGTAGCAGCATGATCCTAGCTTACTACAGCCTCTGACTCTTGGGTTCAAGCAATTCTCGTGCCTCAGCCTCCCAAGCAGCTGGGATTATAGGTGCCTGCCACCACACCCAGCTAATTTTTGTATTTTTGGTAGAGACAGGGTTTTACCATGTTGGTCAAGCTGGTCTTGAACTCCGGACCTCAAGTGATCTGCCCACGTAGGCCTCCCAAAGTGCTGGGATTATGGGCATGAGCCACCACCACGCCCAGCCAGAAGAGGAGGAAAAAAAACATTAGGTTGGTGCAAAAGTAATTGTGGTTTTTACCAAACTAATGTTTTAGGAAAAAGAAAGTCTAGGTCAGACATGGCGGCTCATGCCTATAATCCCAGCTACTTGGGAGGCTGAGGCAGGAGAATCGCTTGAACCCAGGAGATGGAGATTGCAGTGAGCCGAGATTGCGCCACTGTACTCCAGCCTGGGTGACAGAGACACCGTCTCAAAAAAAAAAAAGAAAAGAAAAAAAGAAAAAAAAGAAAGTCTGTAGGGAAGGGTAGAGCCCAGGCATTTAGAAGAAACTCAATGAATACTTGCTGCACCAACAGAATAGAGGCTCACCTAAGGCTGGTGCTGTATGACCATCCTTCTTGAGAACTCTAAATATAGAGTGCTAAAGCTGTGACAGAAATGGGAATTCCAAGGAAGTTCAGGCAAAAACTTGTATAAGCAATACTTCCTCAGGGTAGAAAAACAAAATTCAACAACATAGAAAGGTATAAGATAAAAAGGTAAGTCATTAGCTTCCAACTCGACCCTCTCAGGAGGTCCCCTGAATTGTGTGTCCTCTCAGAAATACACAAGCATGCATACATTTCCCTCTAAACACAACAGTATCATAAAGGGCACACTGCAACTTGCATCTTCAGCCCAAGGGTCTACCTGACAAATGAGCTCACAAAGGACGGCAGAGACCTGTGGCACAGTGTGTTAAGGCTGTAATTCATATTGCAACACCAAGATGGCAAAATTATTTCCTTTTATTCTGTGGAACGTCACTAAAGTAAATAGACATGTGCATGATTTAAGTTAATTTATACATGATGAGAATTAAGGCTGAAAATGACTTCCGGGGAAACTCCTACTATTAGTTTCTGGGCAGGGGCTGACTTCTCTTGGCTTCCTTATGCTTCCTAACTCCCAGTGGGCCTGAATAGACACTGGCCAGACTTTCAAAGTGGCTTCCTGAAGATGGATGAGGATCTGGAAGGAAAAACAAACAAGAAATAATGTTTTCTCTAAGCACTGAAATGTTTCCTGTTCCTTCCATACTGCACCATTACCCACTCACATTGCCAAAGTTGTTAACATTTACATCCTTTCCCACCACCAGCTCTTCTAGGACATGTCCATAAATGGACTTGAATAGTGTTCTAGCATCAAACTACAGTTTGCTTCTACTTGGACCTTAAATTTCTCAAATAATGCAAGAGCTTTTGTTTTGTACTATGACCATTTGATATCCTTGTCTTTTCCAGCTTTTTCTAGTTTTTCTCAGGTCCTTCCCCATCCTGTTCCACACTGGATTTGTAACTCTAGGTCATTTGCATGCTTATCAGAATGCCCCTTCACTAATGTGCAAATGAGGCTTCAGTTTCCCAAAACTCATGTCTTCCTTTTTTCTTGGTTAATTCCTCATTTTGCTAAGTACATTGCTAAATAACTTCTTAGGAAGAGATGTGGGGCGGCAAACCCTCGCATGTCTGAAAACATCCAGATAGATTCGGTTAGGTGTGATCACATGTTGAAAGTCATCTTCCCTGTAACCTTACAGGACACTCCTCCATTGTCTAAAAGCTTCTTATTGCCAATAAGACGGGTGTTAAGTCTAGTTCTCATTTTTTTCATAGGCAAGACACTTTTTTATTCTCTGGAGAAAGATGTTGGGATTTTCATGTTTGACATTTTTGAAATTTCAACAGGACGTGTCTAGGAATATAAGTGCACACTGCAGCTTGCTTCTTCAGCCCCAAGGACCTGCCTAAGGAGAGACACGTCCTGTTGAAATTTCAAAAATATCAAACAATGCAACGTCACTCACTGTAGTTGGTACTCAGGGCCCTTTCACCTAAGGCCCTAAGAACTTCCAGATTGGTCCTGTTTCCTTCTCTTTTCTATTATACTTCCTAAGACATTTACTAACTCTTGCCTTCTAACTCCCTATTCAGAGTATATAGACCATCAGCTGTTCCTGACCTGCAATGTGTCATCAACTCTGAACCCCAAGCCTCCTGGGGCTTCAGCAGAGGGAGTCTAATGCCTCCTGTAGTTTCCTCTGTAGTTTATTGGACAGCAGTTTTCTCCCCTACACTGTCAACCTGTGACAAGCCATGCTGCACTTCTTCCAAAAATGTGTTGAAATATAAATATTTCAACTCATTGGTTATTGCCAACTCTCATTCCTATCCCCTCTCCCCTCAGGGAAGTCTGAAAAGAAATGTTTTGAAAGCATTAGAATGTGATTTTTTGTAGCGTCAGTTTGAGCTCTATAATTCATAAATAAGCTACATAAGGAAAAAAGCAAAATTCTTACCCAGTAACAACTTACCTGTTTAGAATAATCCATTCACCTGTTCTGTTTCAGGGTCCAAATCAATATCATAAAAACAGGGCCGGGTGGGGAGTCCAGGCATTGTGCTCATCTAGGATGTAAAAAAGCATTACAAATAAACTAAAGCTGGGCACAGTGGCTCACGCCTGTAATACCAGGTTGAGGTGAGGATCACTTGAGGCCAGGAGTTCTAAACCACCCTGGGCAACATAGTGAGACCCCCACCTCTTCAGAAAATAAAAAATTAGCTGGGTATGATGGCATGTGCCTGTAGTTCCAGCTACTTGGGATGCTAAGGCAGGAAGACTGCTTGAGGCTAGGAGTTTGAGGCCACAGTAAGCCATGATCATGCCATTGCCTGGGCGACAGAGCGAGGCCATGTCTAAAATAAACGTAAAGTCATCTTTACTTTCACTTTTCCTTCAGAAAGAAAGCCCAAGGCACAAAGATAGAACATCATTTTATAGTTGTCAATAAAGTGGGTACTCTTCTTGTTACATATTAAAAATCAAGTCACTAATCCTGTTAAAAAACTCAGAAACTGATCCCAGGCAGGCGTGGTGGCTCATGCCTATAATCCCAGCACTTTGGGAGGCCGAGGCAGGTGGATCACCCAAGTTCAGGAATTCAAGACCAGCCTGACCAACATGGTGAAATCCGGTCTCTACTAAAAATACAAAAATTAGCTGGGCATGGTGGCGTGTGCCTGTAATCCCAGCTACTCGGGAGGCTGAGGCAGGAGAGTTGTTTGAACCTGGGAGGCAGAGGTTGCCGTGAGCTGAGATTGCGCCACTGCACTCCATGCACTCCAGCCTGGGTGACAGAGCGAGACTCCATCTCAAAAAAAAAAAAGAAACTGATTCCTCATGTCCTTCTGCAAACCAAATGCCAGCCTTCGCGGTCATCTTCCATGTGGTCACAAGCAGTAGCAGGAGGTGTTTCCACCTTCACCTTACACGCATGAGTGCTGGGGAGTGCAGGAGTTGCTCACTCACCTCCTCAGCTCACACTTTGCAAGACCAAAAGGAGGTGGGGGGCTTGTCTGCTTTTAAATTTTGTTTTATTCAGTCTTGCTAGCTGAGCTGCCCATGTGATTTTTGCTTCAGCAACACGACGGTAGGAGTTAGTATCCTTTAACTTGGGCCAAGACACTTTTGTACATAATCTAGACGGTTTTATAATCACTATTCTTACTGGCCCAAAATGGCCTTCTAAAACTAAACTTGTAATGCTTACAAATTATATTTGTACTCACTGCTTTTCTAAAGACTCAGCTTTGACAAATTTCTACTTAGATGCAAATATGTATGGCTTGCAAGTGAAAACTCAGTATATTTTTATCTGTAACAATGTCCTATATAATGAATACACACAAGTTCCAAATTAAATCTAGACAGGAAAACAGCTTAGGTTACTTCTAAAACTTAACTATAAAAAGGTTATTAAAAAAGAATGAGTCATCTTCTGTAACACAAAACATCATCAATACTTTAGAAAACCTCATTCTGACTGACTTCTGAATACCAGTCAATATTCCCCAAAACATTATAGGGATCTGACAACTGGTTTATATTCTCATACCGTGTAAGAGGTAAGGAGGTGCTAGGTGTGAGACAAGTAGGAGAAAGGAAAGGATGGGTCCTTAGACCCAGCAGAAAAACCAGAAGATGACATTATAAAGATAAAAGACACATGCCCATTGTTGTAGACATACATGTACATGTCAGCAGAAAACCCTAAAGA
Source organism: Theropithecus gelada (assembly GCF_003255815.1). Lineage (NCBI taxonomy): Eukaryota > Metazoa > Chordata > Mammalia > Primates > Cercopithecidae > Theropithecus > Theropithecus gelada. The sequence goes on along the minus strand of NC_037675.1, from coordinate 65,808,024 downwards.
TGGTTCCACAAACAGTGATGAGTAGGATTTTTGATATTTTCACTCCTTCCTCAAGAGGATTTTCCCTCCTAAACACTGGTCACTGATAATCAGAAAATACACAAAAAAAGAAAATATTATGTGTACACACATGTATGAACTTAGATATAAAGTTCTGAAAAGAAGCCATCACACTTTGAATTAATATAGAAAATATTCAAATAATCTGAGTCCTGTTAAGGCCCCAACGGCAACTGGAAGGTGTTAGAATAGTGATTAAACCATTTGATCATGTGTGGAAACATCTTGGTCCAACTTAAAGTTGAAGGCCTCTGACGCATACTTTGTTCTAAATGAGAAAGTCTTGAGTTGGGCAGGCTGTGTCTCTCTCCAACTTACAGCCTGACTCTTACTGGCCTGACTGCTTCCAGATTTGCTTTCACCTCTACTGTTATCCTTCTCTTCATGTGAAGATCAAAAGTGACAAGAAAGAATACAGCTACCCCTCTTTCAGCTGGTAGTTGCTGACAACTTCTCCAAAAAGAACACCACATATTTCTGCAGTATTCAAGGTGCTGGGAAAAAATGGTGGAACATTCCTACCAAAGGGGATTTCTACAAATCCTGGAGACTGATGTACATCATAGCAAAGCTAAGCCTCCTGCTCTCTAGAGGGCTAAGGAGGCAGTGAGATGCAGGCATTTGTGCTAAGCACCACTGTGATGTGATGATGTTGCCCTACAGTGTGAACTGAGGGCAGCAGGGCTCTCACCTTTCATAATTTGCCCAAGGCCAAGATCTGGAGGTGAAAATGGATTCAGCTCTAATGTCCTATGTTTTCAACTCTATAATGCCACCTCCTACCACTTTCTTACCATACTGAAAGAATGACATAAATCTAAAAGGAGATACGTTGGTTTCTTTTCCATGTGTGTTGGTTTAGTTTAATATTTCAATCCTATATTGCATGGCAGTATAATCTGTAGACATAGGATACAGGGCAGATTTAGGGGATAACCTAGATTCAGGATCCATGCTAACCTTGGAACAATGTCAGCCCAAACTATGATTTTGTCCTTAAGCATCCCTCCCCTCTGCTTCCCAATTGGCAATATTCTTCCTTGAATATGCATAAAATCTGTAAGATAAGAAAGCACTGGATACCTCGTTCACCTTGAAGTGTAAATAAGCAACCTCACCTTTCATATCTCAAGGGTCCCATGTGCATTTTTTAATGGGGAAATTCCTTACTCAAAAATAATAAACCCGCTGAATTTCAGGCATAAGTTCTAGGCCTGTCAGCAAGACCCTGGGGGCATAAAACCTCTGTCCCTACCTCCTAGGGCTGTTGGGGGACTGAGTTAATCTATGTAAGGCTCCCAATAAACATTAACTGTGATTATGTTAGCACTACCCCAGCCTATCAACTGGGATCATCCTAGATTCAGTGAAGGGCATACTGCCCCTGGGAAACAGAATTTTTTATTCAGTATGAGTAGTCATGGCATCATTCTTGAATTGACACCAAGATGGTCCACAGCAAGAGCTATATAGGTCCTGCTTTATAGCTTATGATCCACAGCAATCATAATAGGCGTGATTCCAACTTTCTTCTGGGCAGCGAACTCTGCTCACTTGGCATTTGCTTGATGGTTTCAGCAACACACTTCAGACAAGAAGTGCAGATGCGCCCGCTCCTCCCTTGCAGCACACACTTACCGTTCCTACTAAGGGGTACAGAAAACCAGCCCCGACGCTGGCGCGGATGTCGCGAATGGGCAGAACGAAGCCTGTAGGGACACCTTTTTGCTCTGGGTTGTGAGACAAAGACAAGTGTGTTTTAGCCATGCAGATGGGGAGATTCCCAAAGCCCTGGGGAAAGAAGGGAAGACAAATGAAAAGATGACAACACAGCAGTGACCATCTGGGCCCTGTGATTACATGGATTCTTCCTTCCATTTATTTGAAACATGCAACTCCCTTTATATACATCTCTATCTTGCTGTCCTCCAGCTTATTTATTATGCCAAAAAACAAAAAAAAGAACTCTGTTGAGTGAGGGAGTTATGTACTCACAACTGTAGTCCACAAGTGAATATTTTATTTCCATCTATGGAAATAACATAAAACCAATTTAAAATAACAGTTTGGAGTAGATATGAGAATAAAATTGGAGAGGGTCAGGTGCAGTGGCTCATGACTGTAAATTCCAGCACTTTGGGAGACTGAGACGGGTGGACTGCTTGAGCCTAGGAGTTCGAGACCAGCCTGGGCAACATGGCGAAACTCCATCCCTACAAAAAACACAAAAATTAGCCAGGTGTGGTGGTGCGTGCCTGTAGGCCCAGCTACTCAGGAGGCTGAGGTGGGAGGATTGCTTGAGCCTAGGAGTCAGAGCCTGCAGTGAGCTGAAATTGTACCACTGCACTCTAGCCTGGGCAATGGAGCCAGACCTTGTCTCAAACAAAAAAACAAAAACTGGAGACATTCTCAATATTTTGGTAAGACATTCTGCATTTCCTCATGGATTTCTACACATTCATATACCGCCTATGGCTAAATAAAGAACCAGGGACTGTGCCGCCTAATCCAAACCCAGAATTTCAGAGGAGAGAAGGCTGCCACCCACAGAAGTGAAGTAATGGGTACTTGCCAGGGTTGGGAGGACCCAGAGATTGTGACTCCAGGCCTGCTTTGCAAAGAGTTGAAAGGACAAACTAACCAAAAATCTACCTGCTTTGTGTAGACTTCAGCTTTGTGTTGAGCTTCGGGGAGTAATTCAATGTCATCTGCTCCATAGATCTTCTGTGCAATGATCCTGATTTTATCCTCGACTGGGAGCTAAAGCACAAGAAAGAGATGGTGACACCATGACTGGACACATGTGAGGACATTTAACCAGGACATAGCCACATTCTAGGTCAGAGTCCCTAAAAGGGGCAGAAGATGGTTTTTATATAAATATATATATGTGCAAATAGTTTGAGGTTGATTGGGTTAAGAACACTTTCTCTTTCCTTTTTTTTTTTTTTGAGATGCAATTCCAGCCAGGCTGGAGTGCAATGGCGCGATCTCAGTTCACTGCAACCTCTGCCTCCCGGGTTCAAGCAATTCGCCTGCCTCAGCCTCCCGAGTAGCTGGTATTACTGGCATGCACCACCAAGCCCAGCTAATTTTGTATTTTTAGTAGAGAGAGAGTTTCTCCATGTTGGTCAGGCTGGTCTCGAACTCCCAACCTCAGGTGATCTGCCCGCCTTGGCGTCCCAAAGTGCTGGGATTATAGGTGTGAGCCACCTCGCCCGGCCAGGAACACTTTCTTTTAATATCAAGCCTCAGATTTTATAAGTGAAAATGTCCCACAGAGGTAAAGTTTTTATATCTATATATGCATACATATATATACACATACATGTATTATATATATAGATATAGATACACACATGCATTAATATATATTAAGGTTTTATGTAAGTACATATTTAAAATCTATTGCTAAGTACATCATAAACAGTATTGCTGACTACCCAAGAATAATTATTTCTTCATAAATAAAAAGTAGATGTTCAGGCTGGGTATGGTGGCTCATCCCTATAATCCCAGCACTTTGGGAGGAGGCCAAGGCAGGAGGATCACTTGAGCCTAGGAGTTTGAAACCAGCCTGGGCAACATGGCAACACTCTGTCTCTTTAAAAAATAAAAATTTTTAAATAATAAAAATTAAAAAGTAGGTGTTCTAATACTGGAGATCAGTCCTGTCAAACCAGATCTGGGGACACTGTTTATGAAATAAGACAACCAATGTCCATCTACATAATTCCCAGTTTGTATATGAGAGGCAGATGCTACCCTTAACACAATTGATTAAGTGCAAACACCAGGAATTAGGAAATAATCATAAAAGCAAAATCACCTAGGTATTGGAAAAAACAACCCAGTGATTTACATGATCAACACGCATTGGGTGTGTCCACTTTCTGTGGCACCTGAAGCAAACAGTGCAGTGGACAGAGACCAATGGTCTGGCTGGTGAGGGCTCAGTCCCATGAGCTGTTTCCTCTGGGGCAAAGCCTTCAGAGAAGTGGAGCTGGTTTCTTAAATGCTGTGTAGACTAGTTCAGGGCATTAAGATTCAGAGAGAACAGCATAGGGAGAGGTTGCCTAAAGGAAATGAGAAGGAAAGCTACTCATGGGTAATTTGGATGAGCAAATTACAAAAATTAGGCAATATATCTGGCTTTATACTCCCTAGCAACTAAAGCTAAAAGAACATATTAGGCAAGTTTTTATTTATTTATTTATTTATTTATTTATTTATTTATTTGAGACAGAGTTTTGCACTCGTTGCCCAGGCTGGAGTGAAATGGCGTCATCTCAGCTCACTGCAAGCTCTGCCTCCCAGGTTCAAGCGATTCTCCTGCCTCAGCTTCCCAAGTAGCTGGGATCACAGGCATGTGCTACCACGCTTGGCTAATTTTGTATTTTTAGTAGAGACGGAGTTTCACCATTTTGGTCAGGCTGGTCTCGAACTCCTGACCTTAGGTGATCCACTGCCTCAGCCTCCCAAAGTGCTGGGATTACAGGCATGACCACGGCGCCCAGCCAAGTTTTGTTTTTAAAAGGAGCAATAATCTATATCTATAAAAACAAAAATTCCCTTTTGAACTAAATAGTGATAATTTATGAAGGGGCTTTGTATAATGGACATGAATAAAGTGAATCTTCAATAAGGACTTTATAAAGATGAAACAGATTATTTTCATATGCATCTCATAACTGGAGCTCTATAAATGCCAAGGCACATTTAGAACTTCTGAAGCAAAAGCACTTTGGTTGAAGGGTGATTTAAGACTAGCAGACGCTGAGTAAGACAAAAAGTGGCAGCCTCCTGTTTGCCAGAATGGATAAAAGTTGCAAGTAGAAATGGGTTCTAAAGTCCGTATGTCCCTGCTCTTCCAGGTCTCCTGCTGGTTTTCAAGGACTGGGTTTCCAGTCTTGGGTGCTATGCATGGGAGCGTGGAGAGGGTGCCTATAAATGCTTTGCGTTTGTGTACAAATTTGGGTTTATGGCATTTTTCTAAAAAGATGATTGCTGAACAGATTTTAAAACTTGTCTATAAAACCAAAGCTCAACAGGAGAATATCAATGTCAATGTTAATTAACTGTAAGTGTATTATATCTGCAAGAAGCAAAGAGAAATAAGAGAACACTAAAACTCAAGAGTAATAAGTTTATTCAGGGCTATTTTTGAAAGTCTATGATTATCTATTAAAAACCAAGCCAGGCCAGGCACAGTGGCTCATGCCTATAATCCCAGCACTTTGGGAGGCTGAGGCAAGAGGATCACTTAAGCCCAGGAGTTCAAGACCAGCCTGAGCAATATAGGGAGACCCAGTCACTACAAGAAAAATAAAATAAAACAAACTGTTTTTTTTTTGAGACGAAGTTTCGCACTTGTTGCCCAGGCTAGAGTGCGTGCAGTGGTGCGATCTCAGCTCATTGCAACCTCCACCTCCCAGGTTCAAGCGATTCTCCTGCCTCAACCTTCCAGCCCCAGCTGATTTTTTTTATTTTTAGTAGAGATGGGGTTTCACCATGTTGGCCAGGCTGGTCTCCAACTCCTGACCTTAGGTGATCCACCCGCCTCGGCCTCCCAAAGTGCTGGGATTACAGGGGTGAGCCACTGCGCCCAGCCAATAAAACAAATTAGCCAGGCTTGGTAGTACATGTCTGTGGTCCCACCTACTCAGGAGGCTGAGGTGGGAGGACCACTTGGGCCCAGGAGGTTGAGGCTGCAGTGTGCCATGATTGTACCACAGCACTCCAGCCTGAGCAACAGAGCAAGACGCTGTCTTAAAACAAAAAACAAACACACAAAAAAACCAAGCCAAAAACTAGTCTAGAGAATAGGAAAATTAACTACAGCATATATCTCATATTCCTAACAAAGTTTCCAATTGTTTTTTCCATACTACTTAATGTCAAATCACATCCTGAAATACATTGGACAGATAAATGAAAACAAAACACAACCCTATAATAAGAACAACCTTTTCCTGAATTAACTTTATTGTATCATAGAGTAAACAGGGCTCTACTTAGACCAGGTGTAATTTAATTTGCTTATGATGGAAAAAATGATGAAGCTTCCTGAAGTACTTTGGTTTTGCATGTGAGGGCCCTGAAATTGAGGCAGCACCTTACTGGGAAGTGAGCCTGGGGGCCCACTTCTTTCCCCCTTTACTGAAAAGCCATCAGAAAAATTTTGTAAGCTCGATGCAGCCCCTTACCAATCTGCCACATGGTTGGTGCCTTGTGTTAAAGGCTACAGTGAATTACATATTTGGTCTATACGTAACCTTCTCTTCTGCCACCTGTACTTTGACCCTTTTCAAAGTTAGGATATGAGCAACGGTTCCCCCGCCACCCTGGGGTATTCCTGCTTAAATCCTCTCTGTAAGTGAGCAATGGCATATGTTTATAAGAAGGCTGTCTGGGCAGACGCAGTGGCTCACGCCTGTAATCCCAGCACTTTGGGAGGCTGAGGTGGGTGGATCACGAGGTCAGGAGTTCGAGACCAGCCTGGCCAAGATGGTGAAACCCCGTTTCTACTAAAAAAATTAAAAAATTAGCCGGGCACGGTGGCAGACGCCGGTAATCCCACCTACTCAGGAGGCTGAGGCAGGAGAATCACTTGAACCCAGGAGGCAGAAGTTGCAGTGAGCTGAGATCATGCCTCTGTACTCTAGCCTGGGCAAAAGAGCAAGACTCTGTCTCAGAAATAAAAAGAAGGCTGCCTACAGGTCGTAGTCCAGGCTGTGGTTGGGTAACTCACCTATATGGGAATCAAACCACAAGGCTGAAGCTGCGAAGCATGGGGCTCTAATAGAAGTAGCCACACAGAAACTTCACTGTGCCCTTTTCGTCTTTTTTCTTTTTTTTGCAAACAGCAAATCACCCACCTTGAGGTCATAAAGGAGCTGGAAGCTGCTGGGTGCTTGTGCTGCTCTCTGGACGGCCTGAGCCAGGGCTAAGGCACCCTTGCCCCCTTCTGCCCAGTGAGTGCACTTCACGGCATCAAAAGCCCCATGTTCTCTGGAAAGGCGGCTGATGAGGTCCAGCTCAGCCTCTGTGTCTGTCCTGTAAAGGAAGCACTTCATATGAAAGCATGGAAAATAGTTGGAGAGACAGAGTCTGTCTTCTTTTTGCCATTAAACCTCATGTGAATCACCCACTGATAAACAAACATTAACTAAGAAATTCAGCCTGGGTTTGAATCTCAGGTCTGAAACTTACGAGCTGGTGACTTTTGGCCAGTTACCTAAGCTTTATGTGCTTCAATTTCCACCTGGGTAATATGAGAATAATCACAGCACTTATTTCATTGGGACATCATGAGACTCAGATGGTAAATTCACGTAAAGTACTTGGAAAATTCCCAGCACTCCACAAGGAATCAATAAATATTAGCTTTTAAGAATTCTGCTGGCTGGGCGCCGTGGCTTATGCCTGTAATCCCAGCACTTTGGGAGCCTGAGGTGGGAGGATCACGAGGTCAGGAGATCGAGACCATCCTGGCTAACACGGTGAAACCCCATCTCTACTAAAAATGCAAAAAATTAGCCAGGCGTGGTGGCAGGCGCCTGTAGTCCCAGCTACTTGGGAGGCTGAAGCAGGAGAATGGCGTGAACCTGGGAGGCGGAGCTTGCAGTGAGCGGAGATCGTGCCACTGCACTCCAGCCTGGGCGATAGAGAGAGACTCAGTCTCAAAAAAAAAGAAGAATTTTGCTTCCCATTCTACTGTGGTGAGGCCATTATAACAAAACCCTGACCACCAGTGCAATACCTAAACAACCCACACAAGTTCTTGCATGACCCCTTCCAGTGTAATATGCCCAATTCTTTGTCAAGACAACATCCCACCAGATCAGTAAAATAATGGAACACTATAGGCCTATGACCTTCTGTTAGCATAAAAGGCCTCTAAAGTTGAAAAACGAGGCCGGGCGCGGTGGCTTAAGCCTGTAATCCCAGCACTTTGGGAGGCCGAGGCGGGTGGATCACAAGGTCAGGAGATCGAGACTATCCTGGCTAACATGGTGAAACCCCGTCTCTACTAAAAATACAAAAAATTAGCCGGGCACGGTGGCGGGCGCCTGTAGTCCCAGCTACTTGGGAGGCTGAGGCGGGAGAATGGCGTGAACCCGGGAGGCGGAGCTTGCAGTGAGCCGAGATCACGCCACTGCACTCCAGCCTGGGAGACACAGTGAGACTCCGTCTCAAAAAAAAAAAAAAAAAAAAAAAGAAAGAAAAACGAACACCGAACTTCAGGCTTGTGTGTTACTTCCCCCAGTGGAAAGAAAAAGGGCCCACAGGAGCTGAATCTGACTTTGGGACCCTCGGTGGGTGAGGTGGTGAGCACGTTGTGACGTACGCAGTGCCTGTCATGGTGCTGGCTAAAACCACAGGCTATAATAGCAGTAACTGAAAAACAAAATAAAGCTAAAAGCAGTGCTGTACAATCAGCTCCAGAAGATTTTCCACATTCATCCTTTTCTCTTACACTCTACACTTACTTGAATGCATTCACGGCCACTACTACTGGAATTCCAAACATTCTGGCATTTTCAATTTGTTTCTTCAAGTTACTGAAGCCTTTTTCAACCAGCTCCAGGTTCTATAAAAACAACAGTGAAAGGTCTACGAGATCAGAGAGTTGAAAACCACTGCAGGTTCTTCTTCAAAGGCAAACAACCTCCTTGAGCCAGCAGCCACTCACTGTCAGGACAAGGAGGCCAAGAAAGAAGAGAAGGTCCCTTGGTGCATTTCTTCCAGTGCTGTGAGTAGATGCTATGGAGGACTGCAGCTTTCACTCCAGCCTATGACACTAGAGTGGAGCTCTGCTTGTTTCCCAGCCTTCGAGAAAAAAAGTGCTGGTATATTTGCTGTCATTATGCCATAACATTATAGCTTATTTGCTGTTTGAAAGGAGTTAGTTACCCTTACCCAAATTATATTTACAAATTGTGTTTTTAGATTTTATGTATTCGTAGGGGTATGATAATACAAATTGACTCTACTCGGCACAGAACAGACCCTTCCATCAGAAGACAGAGTCTAACAACATAGTGGCTGGCACAGAAGAGGTATTCGTTACATGGCTGCCGTAAATACTGCCAGGAAATATGAAGTAAGCAGCGATGTTTTCAAAGGTTTTAATGAACTCGGCTGTGAATGAGGGCAAGAAATAAGATAAATACTGTCTTTAGGAATCAGGCCAGTGGCTGGGCCCAGTGGCTCACACTTGTAATCCCAGGACTTTGGGAGGCCAAGGCAGGAGAATCCACTTGAGCCCAGGAGTTTGAGACGAGCCTAAGAAACATAACAAGACCCCGTCTCCACAACTGAAAAGTTAATTAAAAAAAAAAAAAAAGGCCGGGTCTGGTGGGGTGGCTCACACCTGTCATCCCAGCACTTTGAGGGGGATGAAGTGGGCGGATCACAAGGTCCAGAGATTGAGACTATACTGGCCAACACTGTGAAACCACGTATCTACTAAAAATATAAACATTAGCTAGGTCTGGTGGTGGGCACCTCTAATCCCAGCTACTTGGGAGGCTGAGGGAGGAGAATCACTTGAACCCCAGAGGCGGAGGTTGCAGTGAGCCGAGATTACACCACTGCACTCCAGCCTGGCGAAAGAGCAAGACTGCATCTCAAAAAAAAAAAAAAAACAAAAAACCGAGCTGAACGTGGTAGCTTACACCTGTAATCCCAGTACTTTGGCAGGCTGAGATTGGAGGATCACTTGCGCCCAGGTGTTCGACACCAGCCTGCCTGGGCAACATAGGGAGACCTTGTCTCTACGAAAAATTAAAAAACTAGCCTGGTGTGGTGGCATGTTCCTGTTCTTCCAGCTAGTTGGGAGGCTGAAGCAGGAAGACTGCTTGAGCCCAAGAGTTAGAGGCTGCAGCTATGATCACGCCTCTGCACTCCAGCCTAGGTGACAGAGTGAGACCCTGTCTGTCAAAAAAAACCAAAAACCAGCCAGGCGCGGCAGCTCACGCGGTCAGGAGATCGAGACCATCCTGGCTAACATGGTGAAGCCCCGTCTCTAATAAAAATACAAAAAAATTAGCCGGATGTGGTGGCAGACACCTGTAGTCCCAGCTACTTGGGAGGCTGAGGCAGGAGAATGGCGTGAACCCGGGAGGCGGAGCTTGCAGTGAGCCGAGATGGCGCCACTGCACTCCAGTCTGGGTGACACAGCGAGACTCCATCTCAAAAAACAAACAAACAAACAAACAAACAACAACAACAAAAAAACCAAGTACTACAAACTAAAGGGAAGCCATTAAGGAAATGTACCTTTAAGTATGTTTACTGCAGCCCTGCTTGTAGCATTGGAAAATTATAAACATAAACCTCTTCCAAGGGGGACTGGGCCAATGAATTACAATACATACACTCAATGAATATTTATCATGCAGATGTTATGAAAGTGAGACCCATCTGTGTTAACATGGAACCTGTCCAAGACGTACTAAAGGTGCAAAACCATGGAGAGCTTAATTATTCCATTTTAGGACAAACACAAAAATACATGCGTATAATTCACGATAATTTTTTAAATGTTGAGAAATATGCTCTGAACTGTTAAGGGGACTCAACTCACATATATTATATTCTTGTAATGTTTGTTTATTATTTTTTACAAAGGGTATATTACTATTGTAGGCTTAACAATACATTAAATATTTTAAAAATAAAAGAGTCTTATAAAAATACATATACTGAATCATGAGCAAAACCCAGCAGTAATGTTTGTGGATACCAAAAAAGCAGAAATGGGTAGGATAAAAGGTGGAAAACAACTGATTCATTATAAATATGATTTATGCTTTTTTTCCTTTAATAATTGAAAACTGAGATTATGATTTATTTGAGCTTCTAAAGAACACTGCTAATTCTTTACATGAAAACCAATTAATATGTAAGGCTGATCAAGAACAGTTTTAAATAAGCAGAATTTCTTAAATGAAGACACCAGCTGGGCCAGCTAGGGGCAGTCACTGTAATTAGACACAGGAAAGGCTGTGGGGTGGCAGGAGGGCCAGAACTGTGAATTCCCCTCCTACGCGTGAATCAGACAAATGACCATAAAAGGCAAACCATAACTCAGATGACAGGCAGACTCAAGGTACCAGCAATTTTTTTCTAGCCAGTTTTGAAATACTTCATTTGGGGCCTGAACACTGACCCTATATTGCGTGATAATTTAAAAGCCTTCCAAAAAGGCAGAAAAATTGAATTAGCAGTGACAGCAGGTGACCTTGCCACCTTATCTGATGGCCTGTCTCTCCTGTAACCACCCCAAACTGGCTTCAGAGATGTTTCTTTGATGGTAAATGACATAAATATGAAAAGGTTTGAGCTCACAGTTGTTCTCTAGCTTCCTGTTTGATGCTATAAATATCCAGGAAGCTTTGTCTAGAAAAACCACCAGAATCCTGACCATGTATCTTGGCCCTTTAATATCGCTTTAAATCTGGAGAGGAGAAGCCATTTCAAAAAAGGTCTCTACTTGTTTCTGATCTGAACGGCATTTGGAACTTACCCAGCCAATGCAGGGAAGACAATGGAAGGGAACTGCTATTAGTCTAGGACAGGGTTTCTCAGCCTCACACTCCTGACATTTGAGCTGGATAACGTTGTAGGGGGCTATCCTGTGCATTAAAGGATGTTTAGCCAGCATCCCTGTTTCTACCCACTAGATCCTAGTAGCACTCCTCACTTCCAGTTGTAATAATAAAAAAAAGTCTCTAGACATTGCCAAATGTCCCCGGGGTCAAAATCAGCTGTTGAGCAGCAACCACTGGTCTAGGGCAGTGGCTTATTGACACCCTATGTAGGACAATTCTGTTTTGTGAGGCCCATCTTCTCTATCTACTCATTTAATGTAACTACTCAGCACACTGCAGGCCTTTTGGCACCCTGCACCCTGGGTCACAGCAATAACCCATTCATTTCCACACGGGCCAGGTGGAGAAATGCTGATTCAAAGTGTGGTGCTTTCTAGGACACGTGATGAGAAATAACTGAGGTTACCTCCTCTATGTAAGCCTTGGGAAGAGGCAGTCCAGCAGTGACCTGGAAGGAAAAGAAACAGAGTCAGAGGCATTTCCTATTTAAATCTCCTAGCTTAAAACGGTGCTTGTCATGTGTTAAAGGCAAGAGGCTGCAATGCTTGCAGACTGTACAGTAGTGTAAGATTATTTCCTGCCCTAAGGACTTAGGGCATGTGACCAATCACACAGCACAGAACAAAAACGACTGCTTTGAGCAGCGTGGAAGACCTCTATGACCTGAATTAAGCAGGTGAGAAGGATCAGATCGATGGTGGGAGAAGTGGAAAGGGGTGTACCCTAGGCAGATGCAGTGACTCATCGAGTGAAGGCCATAGCAGTGAGGTTGGGAATCAAGGGCAGTGTGGGGAAAGAGGAAGCGGTCGGGCCTGCGGAAGTCACCCTGGGATGTCTGTCGATGGAGCCTGTGATGAGCCCTGCTGTGGTTTCATGAGCTGGTCCACAATGCCAACCCAGCATTGGTGGAGCTGAACCATGGTGTAGGGTCAATACAAACAAGAGGGAAAACAATACAGAAAGATTTTCTTTCTCTTTTATAGAGTGTATCTAAAGGATGGAGATGTCTGGTGCCACCCTCCCCCTCAACGCCCCCCGGCCCCCAGTCTTGATCTATGCCATGGCTCAGCCCTGTTGCATCCACAGAATTGAGCAAGTGGGTGAAGGTGTCCATTTCATGGGCCCCACCATGGGCAGTGGATAGTGATTAGGAAGCTCCGTCCTCTCCCACTGCAGTGAGACCATGGTGCTCCAACTCCAGAAGGGGTCATGAGGAGGCAGAGCAAGAAGCAAGGACCTTACACGTAGCTTCCCGTCAGTAAGGTAATGGGAGCAGGACGCCTACTCCCTTGACAGAGCCATATGTGCAAATGTTCCCCTCCATGCACAGCATTATAGGACATTATCCTGACTGTGAGGTCAGGAGGAAGCAAGGAAAGGAGGTGCGATGGTGTGAGGGTGAGTGAGGGGTATAAGAGAGAGGAATGTTAGTTGTGACTGGGGAAAAAAAAGGGAGTCTATTCTGCGCTACTAGCAGAAAGGGGTGTGCTGGGTTGGGAGTGCCTTTGGCACTCAGGGATAATTAAGACTGGATGGGGTGCTGGGGTTGTTATGGCAGCATTCCCAGTGTGCTCTGGGGACCCAATCCTTTGAAGGGGTCCATGAGGTCAAAACTATTTCCATAAGATTCCATAACATCTTATGGCCCTTTTATTCTCATTATCATCCTCTCATTGAGCATATAATGGACTTTTCCAAATGTTATGAGACATGTGATGTCACAACAGATTAAGTACTATCTTCAATTAAGCCGGACCCAGAGAAGATCTGAAAAATGGACAATGCCTAAATTTTGTTGGGAAAAGATAGTGCATTTTCATGTTTACAAAGTTATTTATGTTAACATGTAATTCAGTTTTAATTTCTAATGTGGTAAATATCAATAGCTATAACCCACGTGAACAAAAGCTCTTTTAGGCCCTCAATAACTGTCAAGAGTGTAAAGAGGTTCTGAGGCCAAAACAGAGAACTGCTACATTAGAACAAACCCTGACCAAAAGAAATTTGATTGTTATCCTGTAGGTGAGGGAAGCCTTATTTCCTAAGTTACAATACAAGCTCCTGGTGGACAGGAATTTAATAGTTTTTCAAATGATTTCAGAAAACTAGCACCATGTCTTTTCATGTAGGACCTAAAGAAAAGGTGTTAAAATACTAGGATAAAAAGTAGAGTAGTAGGAATTTCTAAGCAGTAAGAATTCAGAGAAATACAAAATTCAGGCTGGAGGTGAGGATGAGCCAGTCTCCACCTGTTTCTCTGTTACCAGGGCAGCCCTGGGCAGATCTGTCATTCTCCTCTCCCCTGCTCCCTCCCTAGGGTGTGGAGGCCCTGTCCAGCATGAACTACTCAAGAAGGGGCTGACCTCTGTCTCAGCTAACTGGTTTGGGTGGCTGGTTGCCAGTGTCACTATACAGACGGATGCAGATTTAAAAAGAACAGTCTGAACATAAAACAGTTTTTTGTGGGGCTAGCCAAGCACACGTCCTTGGAGGGGTTTAGATGTTGTCAGATGTCCTCCGAAAGGCAGGCCAGGCAGCCGATTTTGGCCCTCTTAAAATGCTGAGCGCTGACGGTGCCTGTGAGTGATAAGGCAGCCAACACAAGGGCTGTCTGCCCATCCCTTGCTTTTGCTGCCTATTAATCACAAGGATAAAAGCAGCTCAATAAAGAAACAGGCAGAAGTCATCCAACTTCCTTTCGGCCGTCAGCACACTGCTGATAATCAGACACTTCAACCCACTGCTCACCGTGGGGCCGCCCCCGTGCATCTTGAGAGCTCTGACAGTGGCAACAAGCACCACCACGTGAGGGCGGAGGCCGGAATACCGGCATTTGATGTTAAAAAACTTTTCCATTCCAATGTCTGCTCCAAATCCCGCTTCCGTCACTGTAAGGAGGAAAGCAACAGTAAAAATGCCATCCCAATTCCCCTGATGTTAAAAGAAATATACAGTCTATTCACTGGTTTTGCAAAAACACTAACCTACAAACCCTTCTGGTCCAACAAGCTTCAGTGCGATCCGGTCTGCAAGGATGGAGGAATTGCCGTGTGCGATGTTGGCAAACGGGCCAGCATGGACAAACACTGGAGTGCCCTGTGGAAACCAGGACACCGTGAGCTGAGCTGCCAGTCCTGCTTCAAAGTGGGATCACACACTCAAGAATATGGAATTGATTTAGAATCAGAAGGAAAAATACTTCCCAGAGGGAAAATACAAAGTCATCTCTTTTATTTTAGTAACCTCCCAGTCACAGGTGTGAGGAAGAATGAGAAGAAAGAGATGAGCAAGTGGAGAAGGTCTTGACTACCCAGGTTAAGTGTGCTTTATAACCACTCTGCTCTGACTGTCCAAAACCAATTCAAGAAGGCAGGAGTCACTCTGCTCACCTCCAATGTCTGCATGAGATTGGGCTTGATTGCGTCCTTCATAAGCACTGTCAATGCACCACTCACCCCCTACGAAACAAATGTGTGCAGCGTGAACTCCCACCAGCAAAAAAACTCAACCTTCTGAAACCAATATTTGACATTCTAGGCTTACCCATGTTAGCCATCTTGGACCAACTGATACTTTCACCTGAATCAGACCATTCATGGTTTCTTTCTGGATATGCTAGGAAGTTGCCAATTATTTATTTATTTATTTTTTGAGACAGAGTCTCGCTCTGTTGCCCAGGCTGGAGTGCAGTGGTGCAATCTCGACTCACTGCAAGCTCTACCTCCTGGGTTCATGCCATTCTCCTGCCTCAGTCTCTCGAGTAGCTGGGACTACAGGCACCCGCCACCACGCCCAGCTAATTTTTTTGTATTTTTAGTAGAGACAGGGTTTCACTGTGTTAGCCAGGATGGTCTCGATCTCCTGACCTTGTGATCCACCCGCCTCGGCCTCCCAAAGTGCTGGGATTGCAGGCGTGAGCCACCGCGCCCGGCCAAAGTTGCCAGATAGAATAAAAATGACATTCACATGTAATTTCTGGAAAAACATGTGACTCTGGAAACAAGCATCTTTATCAAGCTCTGCTGCTGACTGATGTGAGAAATCCATTCTAGACTCGGTTAAAGCATGGCAATGCTTGTTCCTAGAGTACTCAGTTATTTGTAACTCTGGTATCTGGGTAGAAATTTCTATAAATACCAAACTCAATATGTGTCTTCCAAAGCTGAAACTGCAATATTACGCAAGAGTTCAATACCAGCTTTTAACATCAGGTCACTCTATTAAGCCATCAAAGTGTAGCTGAACTAACTAGCAACAAAGATAAAGCAATGGTACTCTTGATGTTCTCTGCAAATTGAAGTCATACGCCCACTTTTAGAGATGCCCACAGGATGAAGATGTTACTCAAATCACCTGGACTTGTGATCTATTAGTAAAGCATACCACCTATTATTCACTCTGATGTACTTTTTAAACATTTCATAATTATCTTGCAATTAGCAAAATAGGATTAAACTGATGAGTTAATTGCAATGTCTTAAGTACAGCGTTAAATTCTGTTATTAATAACTGCTGAAAGACCCTAGGACAACAGATACAGATATGTCGCCAAGCCTGGCATGCCTGGGTACCCACCAGATCTTCGGCACTGACGGGCTCCCCTTTCTTACTGGATGCCACCACCATTTTGCCCAGTCTCTCTCTCATGTCTTCTAGAGAAGTGGTGAGAGCCAGCACAGCCATAATTTCACTGGCCACAGAGATATCAAACTGGGCCTGTGGGCAGGGAAAAGAGGCACTAGCAAAAACTGTGTGTTAAACCAGAAGTGTGAATTGCAAGTGATCCTTTTTTACATCTGAGGCTTAAACAAATAGCTTAAGGCCGGGCGCGGTGGCTCATGCCTGTAATCCCAGCACTTTGGGAGGCCGAGGCGGGCGGATCACAAGGTCAGGAGATCGAGACCACGGTGAAACCCCGTCTCTACTAAAAATACAAAAAATGAGCCGGGCGCGGTGGCGGGCGCCTGTAGTCCCAGCTACTCGGGAGGCTGAGGCAGGAGAATGGCGTGAACCCAGGAGGCGGAGCTTGCAGTGAGCCAGGATCGCACCACTGCACTCCAGCTTGGGCGACAGAGCGAGACTCCGTCTCAAAAAAAAAAAAAAAAAAAAAAAAAAAAAAAAAACAAATAGCTTAAAAGGATAGAATAACAGAATACTACTCAAAATATTTAATGAACATAATCGTCTAATAGCAAAAAATATTAATTAATTATTCCAAGACCCTGAGTTGTCAATTTTTTTTTTTTTTTTTAGACAGAGTCTCATTCTGTCGTCCAGGCTGGAGTACAGTGGCACAATCTCAGCTCAATGCAACGTCCACCTCCCGGGTTCAGGCAATTCTCGCACCTCAGCCTCCCAAGTAGCTGGGATTATAGGCACGTGCCACCATGCCCAGCTAATTTTTGAATTTTTTTGGTAGAGACGGGGTTTGGCTAGACTGATCTCGAACTCCTGACCTCAAGTGATATGCCCGCCTCGGCCTCCCAAAGTGCTGGGATTATAGGCGTGAGCCACCACACCCAGCCCTGAGTTGTCAATTTTTTTAAATAAATGTTACAGTAGGACCAAAAAGCTATGATTTTATCATGGCCGCTTATAATCATGCGCTTATTTTCTTCATATACAAGGGAACAATATGGTACCTCAAACCAAGGAGATATCCAGTGAAATGGCTACAAAAAAGAAGCAATTTTAATCAATTTCTATGCAAGGATATTCACTTGGGGCTCTCCACCTCCAGGAAAAAATGCTGGGGGAAAAACACACAGGTGACACATGGGATTTATTGCAAAAGCTGTCAGGAGTGCTCAATGCCACACACCTACTCACTTCCATTTTAAAAGGGAGAAGGCAGAACAACACCTGGCAGTATCAATCGTATGAGAGAGGATGGAGGAGGAGAGAAGCAGCAAGATCTAGTGCCTCCGAACTAATTTCCTTGGAAAGGGACAAATTGTTACCGTCCGTGTGTGACCCTTCTCTGTTGGAGCCTGTCCAATCGTGATCTTCCTCAGGAATCTATCATTGGTATCCAACACTATAGCAGACAGGCAAAATATAGAACGATTTTGAGTAAAAGGACCACAAAGTTAAAGGAAGCAGCAGAGTTTTAAAGCAATAAGTCTAATTGCATGATTGTCTATCAATATTTGATCTCAAAATGGATGGCAAAGCTAGAATATGTGTTAAAGTTAAGAAATGATGTTCATATACCATAAATACACAGGAGTTATTTTTAAAGCAAAGGAATGTGGAGTGGCTTGGTTTTATTCCATCTAGAGAATTCAAACAGTTAACTAGAAATCTGGAATCTATTTTAAAGCATATTCCACATATAAGAAAAACAGAGCAGTCTACATTTTTTCAAAAGACTGAGGTTTGTGTTGTTGTTCTGTGGGATGATGACTCATTGACTTTCCACCACCGTAAGAAACACAGGAGCCATCAAATCAGGGCAAGTGCAAATATCTTTTGAAACATGCTGGGTGCCAGTCCTGGTCTGGAAATTTAGGAAACATAGCACACTTAACAGAGATAATTTCTATTCTGATGACAGAATATCTATCCAATTGTATAACCACGAAAAACATGGCAAAGATCAAGCAACTAACCAACTAACGACTTCCCAGGACTAACTACTGTTAACATTTTAGTGTACCCTCAGTTCTGGTTTTTTGTATGTGTAGTGTAATAGGAAATATATTTGACCTTTGCCATGGGTTCCTGACACAAGGCTCATAGAGCTCTTGGAATTCCAAGGGTGATAGGAGTGTCTTATTATTCATTACAAACTTCTTTTGATCACACCTGAGTTTATGGTAATAAGTGACTTATGGTAGGTCTCCTAGACAGCCTCAGGAAAGGACTGGTCACCAAAAAGAACGAATGATTAGAGGACTGGAACTTTCAGTCCCACCCACCAACCTCTGGGTAAGGTATTAGGGGTGTATATTACTCTTGAACAGGCTGGGCGTGGTGGCTCACGCCTATAATCCCAGCACTTTGAGAGGCCAAGGTGGGCAGATCACCTGAGGTCAAGAGTTTGAGAACAGCCTGACCAACATGGAGAAACCCTGTCTCTACCAAAAATACAAAATTAGCCGGGCATGGTGGCACATGCCTGTTAATCCCAGCTACTCAGGAGGCTGAGGCAGGAGAATCACTTGAACCTGGGAAGCAGAGGTTGCGGTGAGCTGAGATCACTCCATCGCACTCCAGCCTGGCAACAAGAACGAAACTCTGTCTCAAAAAAAAAAAAAAAAAAAAAAAATCCTGAACAACATTTGATGAGCCTCTGGGCTGGTGAACACATCCAGGTGCTGGGAGAGTGATGCACCCTATGCTTCTCTTCCATCTGGTTGTTTCTGAGCTGTATCCTTTATAATAAACCATAAGCACAAGTGAAATGCTTCTCTGAGTTCTGTGAACCATTCTAGGAAATGAACCTGAGCAGGGGATTGTGGGGACCCTCCAGTTCATAACCAGTTGGTCAGAAGCACAGGCGACAACCTGGATTTGCGATTCCTGTGTGAAGTGGGGCAGTCTTGTAGGACTAAGCCCTTTACCTATAGGATCTGCTCCAGACAGTTAGTATCAGAATTGAGTTAAATCATAGGATACTCAGTCAATATCCACTGGAGAAGTGAAAGTTGAATTGTTGTGGAAGAGAAAAACTACCCATCTGGTGTCAGAAGTGAGGTACTGAGAGTACTATGAGTATGGAGAGGAAACAGGAGTTGCCATTTCAGTATCAAATGCCAAACAATATCAAAGAAACACAAAATGAAATTGATCCATATTCCTATTAATAACATCATTGTTGATGGCTGAATATGTTTTAGAACAGAGTTTTTCATCTTAGAGATTGGTGAAGAAGTGTGAGGATGTGAGAAGCTCACAGAGTACAAATTCGCCTATATATTTTGTGGGTTTTTTTTCCTTTCAAGATGTTTTCTATTTCAAAATCAAAATAATTTCAAAGTAAAACACACACACACACACACACACACACAAAATGAACAAAAAAACCCAGTTCATACTCTAAATGAGTCAAGGAGGAGAGGCATTTTTAAGACACTTGATAACATGCCAAATTATTTTCCATAAAGACTATCATAATTTCATACCCAAACAGTGTCTTATATAGCAATCAGACACACACACACGCCCCACTCTTACTATAATGTGTTGTTAGAGCCAACCCTTATTTTTCAAAAGAAAAAAGTATCAGGTTTCATGTAACTAATATTTCTGTAAAAAATAGCCAGTCAATAGGTATGACTGCCTCTAGTTTCTTAGAAAACATGAATGAGACACGGAGCAAAAGAAAAGTAAATCGGATACTAAATCTTCAAAATGGACTTTTAGCTTATTCCTTATAAAATATTATACCATTTGTCTAAAGCTATTGAAGCAAAGGCAGAGAAATTCCTGTGTGGTTTTAGACGTTGAGACTGTCATCTAAAAAATGCCATTAGCTAGCAACAGTTATTGAGTCAAGGAAAATCACAAAAACGGTCAATAAATTGGCCTTCAGCTGCATTCTGCATGAGGGGATGAAGATTCCTTCTCAATAGTGATACAGAATAGAAAGCTGCATTGTTGATGCAAAGTAAAATCTAAGCTACACTAGTTGTGCATTGAGAAAAGTAACATATGGCAGTGAAGCCAGGCAACCTACTTACTAAATTGGCAAGTAATTAAACCTTGAAGGCTACCTAATATATTATAAGAGAATTTAATAAAATGAGGTAAAAAAATGATTAGGTAGGCCGGGTGCAGTGGCTCATGCCTGTAATCCCAGCACTTTGGGAGACCGAGGCGGGCAAATCACAAGGTCAGGAGATTGAGACCATCCTGGCTAACACAGTGAAACCCCGTTTCTACTAAAAATACAAAAAATTAGCCAGGCGTGGTAGTGGGCGCCTGTAGTCCCAGCTACTCGGGAGGCTGAGGCAAGAGAATGGTGTGAACCTGGGAGGTGGAGTTTGCAGTGAGCCGAGATTGTGCCCAGCCTGGGCAACAGAGGGAGACTCTGTCCCAAAAAAAAAAAAAAAAAAAAAAAATTAGGTAAGCTAGAGAACTACAGAAAAAATCAAGTCATTTATGCCACACAAGAGTTCTAAGAATAAAGGTCACACATGATTCAAGAAGTGATTAAACATAATTTCTCTACTTCATGACACCAAAACTTTTTGCATAAAATTAAATTTGTAAAATGTTAGTTTTGGTTTAACTACCCTAATTTCAGTCAACACTGAATAGCCAGCAAAATGTTCGACCAATCCAATGAAGAGAGATTTGATGACAGCTAATAAGGAGAGATACTGAGAGGTGGCAAGAAAAAGAAATAATGTCACCATCTTAGTCATGCCTTAGCTGGTAAAATACCAACACGGAAGCTTCTGAGCCTCACATTTTAACAACTATTCTGGAGGGTGTGGGGTGTGCAATATAGTCAAAACAAACGGGATTTGTATACTGCTCTGGTACCTCTTTGCCAAGTTATGGTTTCTGGATCAATGTCCAATCTTGCAAATCTGTTTATCTCTTCATCTGTCAGTGTGGTAGGGTCAGTCTTTTCAATGCCTAGTCTCTGAAAGGGTAGGAAAATGAAAACATAAAATAAGACAAATAGAAGCACAATAAATGTAAAACAAAAATTTTGATCTCTAGCTCTAAATGGGATCCCCTCTAGGAAATGCAAACCATCTTGAATTCAGAAGGAAAAACTGAAAGCTGGGGGTTATTTCCCACTGTCAACCTAAACAAAGACATTACAAAAAATTATCTCCAAGTAGGTTGAGTTTATTCAGGAATGAGAGATGAGGATTATAACTTGGGATGCCACAAATATGCCTAGTGAGGGAAGGGAAGCTTTTACTAGCCATGAAGGCGAGCTTTGGCTGGGTGTGGTGGTTCACGCCTGTAATCCCAGCACTTTGGGAGGCCGAGACGGGCAGATCACCTGAGGTCAGGAGTTCGAGATCAGCCTGGCCAACATGGTGAAACCCCGTCTCTACTAAAAAATACACAAATTAGCTGGGCATGGTGGCGGGTGACTGTAATCCAGCTACTTGGGAGGCTGAGGCAGGAGAACTGCTTGAACCCAGGAGGTAGAAGTTGCAGTAAGCCGAGATCATGCCACTGCACTCCAGCCTGGGTGAGACTCCATCTCAAAAAAAAAAAAAAAAAAAAAAAAAAAAGAGAGAGAGCGCTTCATGTAGTCTGCTTAGAAACAGAGTTCAGGTCGAGGCTACAGTGAGCCATGATTGTGCCACTGCACTACAGCCTGGGTGAAAGAGCAAGACCCTGTCTCAAATAAAATAAAAAATACAGAATTCATCACTCCCAGAAGCTCAAAGCAGAGTTGTCGATTCATTGGTGCAGCTGCCGTTACTGCAAAAGCATCCTTTCAAGAGCATCTTATCTGAATTACTCCCATCCTAAAGAATGTCTAGTGGTAAGTCTTGTCATGGAAACATAAGTATACATTTGAAACGTGCAAGCTGTGCAAAGCAGGAGATGTGTGAAGGATGTGAAGGGATTTCTTGTGGGGTTTTATGAAGTCATTGGAAACAATTTTTGCTCTTTCTTTTTGAGACAAGGTCTCAGTCTGTCACTTAGGCTAGATTATAGTGACCCAATCATAGCTCACTGCAACCTTGAACTTTTGGGTTCAAGGGATGCTCCTGCCTTAGCCTCCCGAGTAGCTGGGTGTAACTACAGGTGCATGCCCACGCCTGGCTCATTTTTAAAATTTTTTGTAGAGACGAGGTTTTGCTTCATTGCTCAGGCTGGTCTCGAACTCCTGGGCTCAAGTCATCCTCCTGCCTTGGCCTCTCAAAGTGCTGGGATTACAGGCCTTGCAAACAGTTCTTATCACAGACATGTAAGTGTGAGCCTCTTCTTCTTCGTGTCTTCCCAGCCCTGTTTTTTCTGGGTCTGACAAAAGTGATTTTATCCCAATATCTGCAAATTCACATTACTCACACACGTACAAAGGTATTATTAACATGTTTGTCCCTATAACTGAGCAGCAGATTTCCCTAAGCCTAGACCTAAATAATCACAGTATCATAGTGACCAAGAAGTGTTATAAAACACAAGTCCAGTTGTTTTTTTTTTTTGAGACAGAGTCTAGCTCTGTCACCCAGGCTGGAGTGCAGTGGGGCATCCTCAACTCACTGCAACCTCCGCCTCCCGGGTTCAAGCGATTCTCCTGCGTCAGTCTCTTGAATAGCTGGGACTACAGGCATGCAGCTGCACGCCCAGCTAATTTTGTATTTTTAGTAGAGACGGGGTTTCTCCATGTTGGTCAAGCTGGTCTCAAACTCCTGACCTCAGGTGATCCGCTTGCCTCGGCTTCCCAAAGTGCTGGGATTACAGGTGTGAGCTACCATGCCCAGCCTCCTCATTTATTAAAAAAAAAAGAAAGAAAAGAAAAGAAAAAAGCTGGGCTCAGTGGTTCATGCATGTAATCCCAGCACTTTGGTATGTCAAGGTGGGCAGATTGCTTGAGCCCAGGAGCTTGAGACCAGCCTGGGCAACATGGCAAAACCCGGTCTCTACACAATATATAAAAATCTCGGCATGGTGGTACCTGGCTGTAGTCTCAGCTACCTAGTTGGCTGAGGTGGGAGAATCACTTGAGTCCTGGAGGTTGAGGCTGTAGTGAGATGTGATTGCACCACTGCAATACAGCCTGGGTGACAGAGTAAAACCTTGCTCATGCCTGTAATCCCAGCACTTTGGGAGGCCAAGGCAGGTGGATCACCTGAGGTCAGGAGTTCAAGACCAGCCTGGACAACATGGTGAAACCCTGTCTCTGCTAAACATACCAAAATTAGCTGGGCATGGTGGCAGGTACCCGTAACCCCAGCTATTCAGGAGGCTGAGGTAGGAGAACTGCTTGAACCTGGGAGGTGGAGGTTGCAGTGAGCTGAGATCACGCCATTGCACTCCAGCCTGGGAGACAGAGTGAGACTCTGTCTTAAACAAACAAACAAACAAAACCAATACCTTTTTGAAAAATTAAAAAACAGAAAACAAAAACAAAAAATCCCTTGTGGCCAGACGTGGTGGCTCACGCCAGTAATCCCAATACTTTGGGAGGCTGAGGCAGGACCATCGCTTGAAACCAGGAGTTTGAGACCAGCCTGGGCAACATGGTGAGACAAGGTCTCTACAAAAAATAAAGTAAAAAATTAGCCAGGTGTGGTGGTGTGTGCACCTATAGTCCCAGGTACTCAAGAGGCTAAGGTGAGAGGATTGCTTGAACCTGGAAGGTGGAAGCTTTAGTGAGCTGTGATTGTGCCTCTGCACTCCAGCCTGGGTGACAGAGAGAGACCCTGTCTCAAAAAAGAAAACAAAAAACAAAACAAAACACCTCTCTTTTGCTATTCCTTTACGGTCATACCCTCGCTTCATCCATACCCTTAGCATCTATTGATCTGTTCCCTAGCACTATAATTTTCTCTTATTGAGAATATCATACAAATGGAGTCATGCAATATGCAAGCTTTTGAGACTGGCTTCTTTCGCCCAGCATAAATTCATCCAAGTTGTTGCTTGTATCAATAGCTCATTTATTTTTATTGTATGGATGTACCAGTTTGTTTATTTATTCATCCATTGAAAGACATTTAGATTAGTCCCAGTTTTGGGAAATTATTAATAGAGCTGCTAAAAACATTAATGTACAGATTTTTATGTGAACAGAGATTTATTTTGGGTGAGATTTCTGAGTCAGGTGGTATGGTGTATGCTTACTAACTGTATATTTGTTACAGAAATTCAAATAACATATAGATATAACCACGCTTTTAACTGTTTAACACAGACCCTTATCTATTCAGGGGAAGGCAAGTATTATTTTACAGACGAGTAAACAGAGAAACAAGTCATTTAACAAATTTGCTTAAGGTCCCAATGATGCAAACTCCAAAGGCTGCTACGCTGCCACAGTGGCATCCTGACTCTTGTTCATGTTATAAAGGAAGTGTCGTTTTTTTCTGAGCTGAGAGCAGGTTGTCAGTGTTCTATTTATTCCACACTAGCCACTTCTAATCTATAGATAAATGAGAAATAACCTCTACCATCAATCTTTGCTATGTATATCACGACTTTAAGACTATGATTACTGATATAACTTCATCTAAAATAGGCTACTCCAAGAAGACTTTTATGTCCTAATCAATGATCAGATTCCAGATTCCACACAATATAAAAAATGTGGAAGAAAAAAAGCTTACCTTTAACCTTCGGATTTGGATATCAGAGAACTTTCTCACTCCATTTACTGATGGCACCAAACGATTAAAGAGAGCCTTAAAGAAAAGAAAGGGGCTTTAAAATGAGAGGAACCCCATTGCCTTGCTACCTGCATCCTCAGCACCCAAGAGACCAACACTAATTCAGATGGTTCAATACTTTCAAAAGTGTTCAATGGGATTCATGGGGCTTTGGCATCCTACCTTGTCTGTCTGGGTCAGTTCATGAAATATCCGAGCATCAATGGCCGCAGCAACGAGGTTATTAGCTGCAGTGATGGCATGGATGTCACCTGTGAGATGGAGATTAAACTACAAAAGAACAGAAGCCACATTAGTCTCCCAGCTGCTCTGTATCTTTCCAACTTTCATTCTATTGCAAAGCTCAATCCCTATTTTAAAGCCAATGGAATACTGAAGGCAGCCCAGCTAGTGGACGAACACCCAATACAGGGAGTTCTTGAAAACATAAATGACTGGCTGGGCATGGTGGCTCACAACTATAATACCAGCACTTTGGGAGGCTGAGGTGGGCAGATCACTTGAGGCCAGAAGTTCAAGACTACCCTGGGCAACATGGTGAAACCCCATCTCTACTAAAAACACAAAAATTAGCCAAGCGTGGTGGTGCGCACCTGTAATCCCAGCCACCTGGATGGCTGAGACAGGAGAACCTGGGAGGCGGAGGTTGCAGTGACCCAAGATCACACCACTGCACTCCAGCCTGGGCCACAGAGGGAGACTTTGTCTCAAAAAAAAGAAAACATAAATGACCAATTATCTGTCTGCAGAAGAATCTCCTCCCAAATACAGAACTTGCAGCTTTTCCAAAATGAGATGTCCAGAGACCACAAATACCACACCACTGGGATCAACAGCAACACTGGGTTACTGAGGACACACCTTGAAACAGCGAGGAGAAGTGCACGGGAGTAGCACCAACTCTATGTCTATGCACTGTTCCTATTTCTGCTGTTACATAAATGAATTCTGAATTCGCTATGTGTTGGTGCTTCCCAATACCATGCTTCATTTGGTGATTTGCTTATAATGATCATTCCCACTGAAAGCCAAAGTTTGAAACCAAGCTGTATCACAAGTCTACAAATAAAGTTGTTTTCCCCCTAGGTGTTGCTTCTGCTGGGAAACAAGTCATTTGTCCACTAAGAGCTCTACAAAAAAGGCTAATTTCCAGAGAGAAAAAGCTATAATAAAGAATCTAGGCTGGGCGTGGTGGCTCATGCCTGTAATCCCAGCACTTTGGGAGGCCGAGGCGGGCGGATTACGAGGTCAGGAGTTCAAGATTAGCGTGGCCAACTCGGTGAAACTCCGTCTCTACTAAAAATACAAAATTAGCGGCCGGGCGCGGTGGCTCAAGCCTGTAATCCCAGCACTTTGGGAGGCCGAGGCGGGTGGATCACGAGGTCAGGAGATCGAGACCATCCTGGCTAACGCGGTGAAACCCCGTCTCTACTAAAAATACAAAAACTAGCCGGGCGTGGTGGCGGGCGCCTGTAGTCCCAGCTACTCGGAGGCTGAGGCGGGAGAATGGCGTGAACCCGGGAGGCGGAGCTTGCAGTGAGCCGAGATCGCGCCACTGCACTCCAGCCTGGGCGACACAGCGAGACTCCGTCTCAAAAAAAAAAAAAAAAAAAAAAAAAAAAAAAAAAATAAATGTAAAGCGGCAAAAACAAAAGAATTAAGCCCTCCCTGATAGCAGTGGCCTGGAGAAGGTTCTGGGCCTCTCCTTGTTAAAAGGGCAACTGANCAAAAAAAAAAAAAAAAAAAAAAAAAAAAAAAAAAAAAAAAAATTAGCTGGGCGTGGTGGTGTGCCTGTAATCCCAGCTACTCCGGAGGCTGACGCAGGAGAATTGCTTGAACCTGGGAGGCAGAGGTTGCAGTGAGCCGAGATCGTGCCATTGCACTCCAGCTCTGGGCAACAGAGCAAGACTCCATCTTGGGGAAAAAAAGGCATCTAATTCAGCCAAAGAGAAAAAAGAAAAAAAAAAGGATCTAATTCAGCCAAATCCCAAAATACTTTACCTCTTCCATAGGAATGACCTGGGAGTAACCTCCTCCTGCAGCGCCACCTAGGGGACAGGTCAAGGGTAGGGACTCAGTTAAGCATGCTTCTCCAATGACAGAAATCAAATAAATGCAAATGCATTATTGCAACTACTAAGCACATTTATTTATTTACCTTTTACAATCATTTGGACAGTTTTGATCAAGTGTTTTCTAATACTAAGTAGTTTCTCAATTGAAATTTGAGTTTAAATGACAAAACCATGAACAAATACATACCTACTCATTATCTTTAGAAATAGGTTCCTTGGCCGGGCGCGGTGGCTCAAGCCTGTAATCCCAGCACTTTGGGAGGCCGAGACGGGCGGATCACGAGGTCAGGAGATCGAGACCATCCTGGCTAACACGGTGAAACCCCGTCTCTACTAAAAAATACAAAAAACTAGCTGGGCGCAGTGGCGGGCGCCTGTAGTCCCAGCTACTCGGGAGGCTGAGGCAGGAGAATGGCGCGAACCCGGGAGGCGGAGCTTGCAGTGAGCTGAGATCCGGCCACTGCACTCCAGCCTGGGCGGCAGAGCGAGACTCCGTCTCAAAAAAAAAAAAAAAAAAAAAAAAAAAAAAAAAAGAAATAGGTTCCTTGTGATTATCGGCATGTGTTAAAACACCCAGCTGACAGTTACATAAAGGCAAACCTGTTCAATTTCCTACTCTCATAAAGCTTCTTTGGCTTTTAAAACAGAAATATTTAAAGTACATACACCTAACACAAAGACTGCAATTTTTCCTAAATAGAGATATATTTCCTAAATAGATATAAATAGATTAGGCTGTTAGAAAGCAGCCTGATTGCTAGATTTATACTTGGATTACAGGTTGAGTATCCCTTATTTAAAATGCCTGGATTTTGGTTTTGGATTTGGGTTTTTGTTTTTCAGATGTTGGAATATTTGCATCATAATGATCCAGCATCCCAAATCCACGACTCAAAATCTGAAATGATCCAATGAGCATATCCTTTGAGCATCGTGTCAGCACTCAAAAAGTTTAGAATTCTGGAGCCTTTCAGATTTCAGGTTTCTAGATTTCTGATGCTCAATCTGTATTAGCCAAAAGTCAGTTAAAGATGTCCAGGACACCAAGCATGGCTGCTCATGCCTGTAATCCTAGCCTGGGAGATCAAGGCTGCAGTGAGTTATGATCATGCCACTGCATTCCAGCCTGAGCTGGGACTCCAGACAGAACAAGACCGTGTCTCAAAAATGTCCAGGTTACCACGTTATCAGTGCAATAAATATAAATCAGATATATATATATTTTTTTAGACAGAGTCTCATGCTGTCTCACAGGCTGGAGGGTAATGGGTTGGGATTACAGGCACGTACCATCATGCCCAGCTAATTTTTGTGTTTTTAATAGAGACGGGATTTGCCATGTTGGCCTGGCTGGTCTCGAACTCCTGGCCTCAAGTAATATACCTACCTTGCCCTCCCAAAGTGCTGGGATTTCAGGCATGAGCCACTTCACCCAGCCCAGAGATTTATTAATATGTATTTCATTTTTGTGAGGCAGAGACCGTGCAGTGAGGCAATTTGCAATAAGAGTAAAAGGAAAATAAAGAGTTCAATAAGCAGAATAAGGAATAGCTCGTGCTGAAGTTGAAAGGGGGTTAAGACAAGCTCAAGAGCAGAACTAAGTGATTACATTTATAAAACAGGTGGAAGGGTAGGCTGGGAACGGTGGCTCACGCCTATAATCCCAGCATATTGGGAGGCTGAGGCAGGCAGATCATAAGGTCAGGAGTTCAAGACCAGCCTGGCCAACATAGTGAAACCCCATCTCTACTAAAAACACAAAAATTATCCAGACATGGTGGCATGCACCTGTAGTCCCAACTACTCGGGAGGCTGAGGCAGGAGAATCGCTTGAAACCAGGAGGTGGAGGTTGTAGTGAGCCAAGATCATGCTACTGCACTCCAGTCTGGGCAAAAGAGCGAGACTCCATCTCCAAAAAAAAAAAAAAAAAAAAAAAAAAAAGGTGGAAGGGTGAAGGTGTACCCCGTGTCAACATTTGCAGTAATTGCTAAAACAAGCAAAATTTGATGCCCTGTCACCAAGCAGGGAAAGCTAACTCTAAGAACCTATCATAATTAATAAAAATTATTTTAATTAAGATAGCAGCTTGGCATGGTGGCTCATGCCTATAGTCCTAGCAATTTGGAAGGCTGAGACAGGCAGATCACTTGAGTTTAGAAGTTCAAGACCAGCCTGGCCGAAATGGTGAAACCCCATCTCTACCAAAAATACAAAAATTAGCCAGGCATGGTCGTGCACGCCTGTAATCCCAGCTACTTGGGAGGCTGTGGCAGAAGAATCTCTTGAATCCAGAAGGTGGAGAGGTTGCAGTGTGCCGAGATCGCACCACTGCATTCCAACCTGGGCGACAGAGTAAAAAAAAAAACAAAAAACAAAAAAAACACATGTTCGTAGTACCACAGCAATAAAAATCTGAGGGTAAAGTATGAGTATGGTACTAGCTTAGAGCTTGAAATAGACATGGAAGAATCACTCTGGTACTTAATACAGGTGCCTTTGACCAAGCCACCTCTGAAGTCCCAGTTGCTGCTACTGTAAAATGGTGACAATACTATCTTGTACTGGATGATAAAATAAAATGCAAAAACTGGTCAGCACAATATCTGGCACAAAGCATATATTCAATAAGGGTAGGCTTTTCTTATTTTCAACAAAGTGAAACATCTGTGGGGTTTGTCATTGTCTCTAGAGTATCCGTAAGATGATCAGTAGCTATGATTACCTTTATTGTTACTGTGGCAGTGGACTATGAGGGTCAAATAAAAGCACCCCCAGCTACATATCACCCATCCCAGAGAATCCCTGTGCAGTGGCAAACAGTGACAGCAGGAGCTGGGGAGATCCAATGACAGCCTTCATCAAAAGCATAGTCACAGTGGTTTGTGAGAATGACATTTCTGGTGCTGAAATGAGTCGAAACCTCATAAGTATCATAGGTCACGTGGGCCTGGGAGGACTGAAGGAGAAGCAGGTCCCCTGTCATCACCCACGGTCCAGTCTCACTAGTACCTTTTATTCCAAAGGTGGGACCCTGAGATGGCTGTCGCACACATGCAAAGACGTTCTGGTAGAGATGGGCACCAAGGGCTTGCACTAGCCCAATTGTAGTTGTGCTTTTCCCTTCTCCCAGGGGTGTTGGAGTTATTCTTCAAGACGAAAGCAAAAGAGAAAAAGTTTAAAGAATTAAGTGAAGTGTATCTGAATCACTAAGTCACACCTAGCAGACCCTAGAGAATGACTCGTAATCTAAGGATTAAGAAAAACAAAGTGATGCATAGCAGTGTATGCCTGTAGTCCCAGCTATATAGGAGGCTGAGGCAAGAGGATCACTTGAGCCCAGGAGTTCCAAGCTACAGTAAGCTATGACTGCACCACTGCACTCCAGCCGGGGCAACAGAGCAAAACTCCATCTCTTAAAGTAAAAAAAAAAGAAAGAAAAGACAAAGAAAAAGAAAGACAAAAGCCCTGAAAGACATCTTTTTCAAGAGTCTTAGTTATAATTTCCAAAAAACTTTAAGGAAAAAAAATGATTCCTGTATTTTAGCTCTTCTTGCTGTAAGAAGCAAATATACTTTATCTTATAGAGACACAGCTATAATTTTAATTTCTCATTTTATATTCAGGCCAGACACAGTGGCTCACACCTGTAATCCCAGCACTTTGGAAGGCCGAGGTGGGTGGATCACCTGAGTTTGGGAGTTTGAGACCAGCCTGACCAACATGGAGAAATCCCTGTCTGTACTAAAAATACAAAACTCGCCGGGCATGGTGGCGCACACTTGTAATCCCAGCTACTCAAAAACTAGCTTTTTAATATAACCTCAGTCCAGCAATAAAAATGAGTGCTTAGTAGATCCATTGAATTAATGAATTTTGGGTTCAAAAAGGTGATTCTGGCCGGGTGTGGTGGCTCACGCCTGTAATCCCAGCACTTTGGGAGGCCGAGGTGGGTGGATCACAAGGTCAGGAGTTCGAGACCAGTCTGGCCAACATACTGAAACACAGTCTCTACTAAAAATACAAAAATTAGCTGGGCGTGGTGGCTCACACCTGTAGCCCAGCTACTCAGGATGCTAAGGCAGGAGAATCGCTTGAACTCGGGAGACAGAAGTTGTGGTGAGCCGAGATCATGCCACTGCACTCCAGCCTGGGCAACAGAGCAAGACTCTATCTCAAAAACAACAACAGCAACAACAACAACAAAAGGTGATTCTATCTTAAGACCGGGTTTTAAGACCAAACTCTTCCACTTACCAGATGGATAACTTTGACCAATTTTCTCATCTATGATTATCATCTATTCTTACCTACCTCTCAGGATTGCTGTAAGGATCAAATGAGATCAAATATGGGTGAAAATGCTAAAATCAAATTAAAGGCACCTCTACATACATGTGCAAAGTGCAAATGCAATGCCTGGTATGAACGATCAGGACTGATAGGAAGATTTGGATGGCAACATGAATAAAAACCATACCCAGTCACCACCACGTATTTCCCATCAGGCCGGTGCCTCAGGCGCTCTAGTGCTGACAGCAGAACTTTGGCCTTTGTTTCACCATATAATTCTACCTCTTCAGACAGCAGACCAATTTCTCGAGCCAGCTTACCAATGGGCTTCAGTTTACAAGATCGTGATATATCAATGTCACTTTGGAAATATAGAAAATAGGTATTAATGTTTATCCACTGAGTTTAATTAATCCCACAGTAGTAACAAGCCCCCAACCCAACCCCAACCACCGATGGCGCCTTCAGAGGGAGCATATGTGCACCCACAGTATCTTTCAACTAAAAACGAACAATTCACAAAGTTTTAAATCAGTAAAATTTTATTTTTACCTTGGAACAGGTGTCTTGAGGTTAAGGTTGTTATACTCAATCATCCACTTTCCTGGCTTAAATTTCTCCAGGAAACGCTTGGCACTCTCTACTGTGCTCTAAACAAAATGAAATAAATGAAACTTAGAAGAGGTGGTTATTTTAATCCTCACCTCAGTTTCAAGCTCCAGGTCACTCCAGTTCAATCACAAAATGAACTGCTTCACACCCACTTATTACCATCCTTCCATCTGAGGTCAGAGTCAACAGGCACCTAACATGCTTTGGGGCTGCTTGCCTGGCCCCTGTCAGCTGGTGCATGTTAGAAAGGCAAAGCAGGCCAGGCGCAGTGGCTCACACCTGTAATCCCAGCACTTTGGAAGGCCGAGGTGGGTGGATCACCTGAGTTTGGGAGTTTGAGACCAGCCTGACCAACATGGAGAAATCCCCGTCTCTACTAAAAATACAAAACTTGCCGGGCATGGTGGCGCACACCTGTAATCCTAGCTACTCAGGAGGCTGAGGCAGGAGAATCAATTGAACCTGGGAGGCGGAAGTTGTGGTGAGCCGAGATCGCACCATTGCACTCCAGCTTGGGCAACAAGAGAAAAAATCCGTCTCAAAAAAAAAAAAAGAAAAAGAAAAAGAAAGGGAAGGCACACCAAAATAGACCTGGCCAAACCGGGGTTGCACTTTTCTTCT
Source organism: Theropithecus gelada (assembly GCF_003255815.1). Lineage (NCBI taxonomy): Eukaryota > Metazoa > Chordata > Mammalia > Primates > Cercopithecidae > Theropithecus > Theropithecus gelada. The sequence goes on along the minus strand of NC_037675.1, from coordinate 65,775,434 downwards.
TTCAAAGTTATTATATTCCAAAAGAGATTGGAATTATGCCATCCCTACTTTCCTCTATTAATGTGCCTGATCTTATTTCTCTGTTCTTCCCTTCCCTTTTTCTCAATAAATTCACATCTTTACTTAACTTCTGAGTAGGTTTTTGACATTTCTACTTGGGGAGAAAGGCAGCCAAAATTCAATCAGCTTTTCAGAACTCTTACAGAAACTTTTATTCACAAGTACCTGCATGAGCATTGCAACCGTCATGGGCCCTACGCCGCCAGGAACAGGAGTGATGAAGCTTGCCCTCTCTTTGGCCTCGTCGTATGCCACATCACCCACAACTTTTCTCCCATTTGTTTTATCATCTGGTCAAGTGGGGAGAAATCAAAGCTAAGTCTCAGAATTAATCCTGGTGATCAGTTACGACAAAAACTCAGCAGAATTTTAGGGTGTGTAAGTCCCATCAGGCTCCAGTGCCTACTTAACTTAAAAGCTATGGAATGACAGATGCTTGCTATTTCTTAGGGAGAAAATTATTTTACCTGCAAAAATTCCCAAGATGCATAAGTGGTTTTTCAGAACCTGGAGAATCCTTTTGTAGTCTCTCAGGTGACAAATAAAATATCAACTGTTTTTTATTCTTAAAACCAACTACCCAGTATATAATGAGCACCTTTTAAAATGTTAATTTGCCAAAGCCTACAAAGGAAATTTTTTGGGTGCACAAAGCTCCAACTCTGTCACAGCTACCACATATCGTTTCTACAGCAACTGTCAGCATTTTGTGAGCTCCATGTGTGAGCTGGAGGAACAATTCGACATCCAATTCCAAAGACACAGCTACTTAAATGTATGCTAAAGGCAAAGAATATAATTACACTTCCCTTAAAAGGACACAAGAACAACTACAAATCTTACCAGCAGAGAATAGCTATTCAAGAGAACAAAACCCAGTGATGCATCATTGCTCACTCACACAAAGAACATCCTACACTTGGCTTCAGTGCACTTCCAGGAGGGGCTGGGGGCGGGCCTAGACCTCGAAGCAATAAGGCTCCCAGGCTGCATCTGGTAGTCGTAGCGACATCACCACTTCTCTCTGATCAGATCGCCACAACTGAGAAGAAGCTCCAAGGTGGAGGCAAGAAGCCAGAATTGCCGGGCGCGGTAGCTCAAGCCTGTAATCCCAGCACTTTGGGAGGCCGAGACGGGCGGATCACGAGGTCAGGAGATCGAGACCATCCTGGCTAACACGGTGAAACCCCGTCTCTACTAAAAAAAAATACAGGCCGGGCGCGGTGGCTCAAGCCTGTAATCCCAGCACTTTGGGAGGCCGAGACGGGCGGATCACGAGTTCAGGAGATCGAGACCATCCTGGCTAACACGGTGAAACCCCGTCTCTACTAAAATACAAAAAAAAAAAAAATTAGCCGGGCGAGGTGGCGGGTGCCTGTAGTCCCAGCTACTCGGGAGGCTGAGGCAGGAGAATGGCGTGAACCCGGGAGGCGGGGCTTGCAGTGAGCTGAGATCCGGCCACTGCACTCCAGCCCGGGTGACAGAGCCAGACTCCATCTCAAAAAAAAAAAAAAAAAAAAAAAAAAAAAAAAAAAAAA
>NC_037675.1:65773388-65773736 GCF_003255815.1 Theropithecus gelada | reverse complement strand
AAAAAAAAAAAAAAAAAGAAGCCAGAATTAAGAGATTAGCAGGCAGCCGGGCGCGGTGGCTCACGCCTGTAATCCCAGCACTTTGGGAGGCCGAGACGGGCGGATCACGAGGTCAGGAGATCGAGACCATCCTGGCTAACACAGTGAAACCCCGTCTCTACTAAAAATACAAAAACTTAGCCGGGCGAGGTGGCAGGCGCCTGTAGTCCCAGCTACTCGGGAGGCTGAGGCAGGAGAATGGCGTGAACCCAGGAGGCGGAGCTTGCAGTGAGCTGAGATCCGGCCACTGCACTCCAGCCTGGGTGACAGAGCGAGACTCCGTCTCAAAAAAAAAAAAAAAAAAAAAAA
>NC_037675.1:65710318-65773322 GCF_003255815.1 Theropithecus gelada | reverse complement strand
CCCCCCCCCTGGGGGGCGGGGGGGAACCTTTTATAAAAAAAAAAAAAAAAAAAAAAAAAAGAGATTAGCAGGCACTTTGGGAGGCCGAGGCGGGCGGATCACAAGGTCAGGAGATCGAGACCATCCTGGCTAACACTGTGAAACCCCGTCTCTACTAAAAATACAAAAAAATTAGCCGGGCGTGCTGGCGGGCGCCTGTAGTCCCAGCTACTCGGGAGGCTGAGGCAGGAGAATGGCGTGAACCCGGGGGGCGGAGCTGGCAGTGAGCAGGGATCACGCCACTGCACTCCAGCCTAGGTGACAGAGCGAGACTCCGTCTCAAAAAAATAAATAAATAAATAAAAAGAGATTAGCTGTAGCATCAGCTCTTTTATTAAAAGTTAGGTCCAGGCATGGTGGCTCACACCCGTAATGCCAGCACTTTGGGAGGCCAAGGTGGGTGGATCACCTGAGGTCAGGAGCTTGAGACCAGCCTGGTGAAACCTGTCTCTACTAAAAATATTTTTAAAAATCAGCTGGGGGTGGTGGCAGGCACCTGTAATCCCAGCTACTCAGAGGCTGAGGCAGGAGACTCAGGAGTCAGGAACCTGACTCAGGAGGCAGGAACCCAGGAGGCAGAGGTTGCAGTGAGCATTGCACTCCAGCCTGGGCAACAAGAGCGAAACTCCAGCTCAAAAAAAAAAAAAAAAAGTTAGTTCTGCAGCTCCTGTGGGCTCCATATTAATCTGAAGTCCAAAATGCAAAGAAGGCTTAACACTACCTATCACAAGTTTGCTGAGGGCAAAATGAGAAAATGTGTACATTACTGAAATTGAAAAAGCAACCTCCAAGCGCGAGAGTTTCTCTTTCCACCACAGATACGTAAGATATTTTTTATATGGAGTAAAAGGAGCTGGTAAACACAACTGACTGGGATGGTTTCAGGTTTCTAAAAGATTATAAAGCAGCAAACTATGGCAGAACATTTTCTCTCACAGCCCCTAGAGTCATTTCAAAATGCCAAGGAAATATAGGTAGAGGTTTGCCCTCTGTACAAGTTTCAATAGTCTTCACATGTAGTTAGCTTGAAATACCTGCTGCATCTATTTCTATGTGTTAATGTTAGTCATTTTCGTTTTCCCACAGATAAGAGACACATATCTTGACTACATGAGTAAACGCAGCACTGGATGAGTTCAGTTTTGCTCCTAAACCAAATACTGTCAGGGTTGACGAGGCACTGCTAAATACGCAGTGCTTCGTGGATAGGATGATGTGGTCAGTGGAAAAAGTGACCACTGCTCAACCTAAGTATATGACCTCAGTAATGAGCAGACATTTTGGTTATCTACCCCCAGCCCCAGAATTTCTCTTTCCTTGCCAAATTACATGTACAAAATTCAACTAAAGATCCAGCTGAGGCCAGGCGCGGTGGCTCAAGCCTGTAATCCCAGCACTTTGGGAGGCCGAGACGGGCGGATCAAGAGGTCAGGAGATCGACACCATCCTTGCTAACACGGTGAAACCCCGTCTCTACTTAAAAAAATACAAAAAACTAGCCGGGCGAGGTGGCGGGCGCCTGTAGTCCCAGCTACTGGGGAGGCTGAGGCTGAAGAATGGCGTAAACCCGGGAGGCGGAGCTTGCAGTGAGCTGAGATCCGGCCACTGCACTCCAGCCTGGGCGACAGAGCGAGACTCTGTCTCAAAAAAAAAAAAGATCCAGCTGAGCCCTGACTCTTTTACATTTAATTTGGGGACCCTAATAATAGAGGCCAGTCCAGAAGCAGCTACACTGGATAGGTTGAGACTGGATTGGAGTAGGGTGGGGAATCTGTTCCCTCTTTTTAACCCTTCCAAATAAAACACTATTGATTTGGCCCTTCTCAATTTATCTTTAGTAAGCCAAGCAGGAAGAACACTTTTATGTGTTTCTCTGGCTAATACTTTCTGCCCTGCACTTGAATCTTTAAAAATATTCCTTCTTTGGAAAAGGTATACACACCTTGATTCACTCTTAATTTGGCAAGTGACTTACAATATTATCCCTGAGCGGACCATGCAAACTATTTAAGTAATTAAAATATGAACCAAGAAGTAGCTCGGTGGTAGAATATGTTGCTTCTAAAATGAACATATGCAAATATCAGTCTTTAGGTCCCGCAGCCCATTTGCTGGTCTATAACTGAGTGATTCTGCCATCCTTTGGGGGACACTATAACATTCAGCTTTATCAACATTCATTTGCCTATATGCAAATTACCAGTAAAAACACTGGTGACCAGGAGGGAAGACACTGCTTTGATTTTATTCATATTTTATTGTCTATGTAAGAAATTAATGTGAACAAGATGGCAAGTTTCATGTTTAAGTCAACATTTCCTACCTATCTGCAAGACTCCAGATCCCCACCCAGGTTTTTCTTCTCCATCTCTCACATGTAATCCAAAAAAAAAAAAAAAAATGCCAAAAGCAGAAATATGTTACAGAAGATGCAAGGTTTTAAACAGACTGAGCTTGAATGTCATATCGCAAGTATTCAAAGTGCGGAGTTGTAGGAGAGCAATTTCTTTATCGCCTGTTAGATAATTACACTACAAGAAAATGAGTGATCAATTATGAGCTACTGTCTTAAAAGCACGGTGGGGAGAGTGGGAGGGAGGTTAAAAACGGTGAAGGCTTGACAGTGACTAATGTTCCTGGCAGCTCAGCGTCTACATCTGAAACTTGAGATGGGAAGGGAGAAAAAAGGCTATTCTTGCTATAACTCCTTTCAACAATTCAACAGATATGAGTGCCAGTGGTCAGATGGCAGGAGACTGGATGTGGCGCCACAGTGACCACTGCCCTGAGGAGCTATCTAGGTAGGAGAGCACAGGATGCCACACGTGAGACACATACAGTAAAAGATACAATACACATGCTCTGTGGGAGAGGAGGGAGGGAGAGAAGGAAAGATCATCCCTTGGTAAGGGGAAATCAAACAAGGTTTGGAAGGAATAACGGACATGACAGGGAGGAAGAAGCTGAAGGTGAAGGTCAAGTTGAACCTTATTCAGTTGTGCAGCCCAAGGCCTGGCATTGTGCTTGATACACAATAGTTGCTCAGTTAAAGATAGTTCCTTTCTTGAATCTATGAGGACGCATACAAGTTTTGCCGTATTGTTCTGTGAAGTTTTCTGTTTGAAAGAATAGCCCACTCCACTAAGAATGCAGGGATGGGAACTACAAAGGACAAATGAGGCATGTGCAGGGAAGAGAAAGTGGTCCACTTTACAAGTTGAAGACAGGTATTCACCACACGCAAGTGAGATCACAGGCTGCAGAGGTCACTGAAATTAGTGTGAGGCTAAGGAGTCTGGCAAGTAAGAAGGAAGAGGCTCAGAGGTCCATGTCCAAAGGTGAACATGGCAAGGCGACAGCATGGGGATAGATCTGAGTGGGAAGCAGCGGGAGGGAGGGATACCTGCAAGGAAGTTATCACAGCCTGTCAGCTGAGAAGGTAACACTCAGTGGTGACACTGAGAACAGAGGAGACAGAAAACAATTCCTAATATTTAGAGATGGATCCAATATAGGGAATGCTTGGGAGGGAAACTAAAAGGCTGCAGACCTGTGGGAAGGAAGAATGGTGGTACTAACCAAAAGACAGGAGTAAGGGGTAACTGGGGGATGAGGATGCCAAGTATAGTTATGGACATGATTAAAAGGCTAGATTTATCCTCTCAGCCTAGAAAAAAACCCAGGTCAAATATCTTCTTGTAAAGCCTTCCTCTTGGCAGAATGAGTCCTTCTTCTGGACTCTGATAGCACTTTGCAATGATTATACTGTGTTTTAAACCCATCCAACAACTTTGCTAAAATAAAGGGTGATCTCTACATGAAGATAAAGTGATATATCCCTCCTGCCCTCCGTCTCACTTTCTCCCTGGACAAAGTCATCTTGGAAGCTGTACAGCACATGATTAAAATCACAAGCTCTGGCACCAGACCTGCCTGCAAGTGGCACCTCTTCTATCTACTAACTGTGCACCCTTGGGCTAGTCAGTCTCCCTAAACCTTAGTACTACAAGCATAAAATTAGAGACAAGCTTCTCTCTCAGGCTTCATTTGATGACCTAGACACCATCCTCAACACCAGAAGCCACCTTCCTCCTCCAGCAACACTCACCTGGGACATAATTGATTCCACAGTCGATGACTATTGCCCCAGGTTTGATCCACTCCCCTTTAACCATTTCAGGCTGACCAGTTGCAACCACCAGGATGTCACCTTTATTTACCTAGGGGGTAGGGGATTTGGACATCAGAAATGAAATAATGAAATACACACCAAAAAAACCCAGAAATGAAAAGGATATCCCTGAGCTTTGTATTAAATTCTTAACTGTCATAGGCTATTTCATAAGACACTGGGTTAAGGCCTCAAATGTAAGCCACGCACTGTTTCTGACAGCCCTTCACATGCCATGCTCATTTCTACACATGCCAAAGAGCTCCCTTTCACCAGCCATTTTACCCAATAGGGAAATCAGTGTGAACCTGCAAGGCAGAGAGGCAAACAGGCTTGGGGCCCTGCATGTTATAATGTCCAGACACTGCTTCTTCTCCTACAGAATATGGGGCTACCACCTTCCACAAAGCACTACTTTGGGAGGATTAAAAGAGAAGGTACTAGACCTCTCTCCTGCTCTCTCCCCACATTTAAGAGACTGCACTGTCAACAGGCACGTGTGCACGTGTGCATTCTTGGGCTCAGGAACCTGATGCAGGGATCTAGAACAAGCTGCCGTAGATATTAGCAGACTACTGCCCACAACTGTCTCTGGAGCACCTCCACTCTGAGGCCACCACTTTTACATACATGGAATCTGGCTGCCAGAGGTCAGTCTGAGTGCCTGTACTGCTAATCCTTGTCCACCACGAGGCAGACTAAGGTAGAAAGTACTTGGTGAGAGGTCAGGCATGTTGGGTCATGCCTGTAATCCCAGCACTTTAGGAAGGTGAACCAGGAGGATCGCTTGAGCCCAGGAGTTTGAGTCCAGCCTGGGCAATGCAGTGAGACCCTTGTCGCTACAAAAAGCTTAAAAATTAGCCAGGCATGGTGGTACATGCCTGTAGTCCCAGCTACTCAGAAGGTTGATGCAGGAGGATCACTCGAGCCCAGGAGTTCAAAGCTGCAGTGGGCTCTGATGGACTGCCACTGCACTCTAGCCTAGGCAACAGAGCAAGACTCTGTCTCTAAAGAAAAAAGACAAAGGCCGGGCGTGGTGGCTCATACCTGTAATCCCAGTACTTTGGGAGGCGGAGGCAGGCAGATCACCTGAGGTCAGGAGTTCGAGACCAGCCTGACTAACATGGAGAAACCCTGTCTCTACTAAAAATACAAAATTAGCCAGGTGCGGTGGCACATGCCTGTAATCCCAGCTACTCAGGAGGCTGAGGCAGGAGAATCACTTGAACCCAGGAGGCAGAGGTTGTGGTGAGCTGAGATCGCGCCATTGCACTCCAGCCTGGGCAACAGGAGTGAAACTCCGTCTCAAAAAAAAAAAAGAAAGAAAAAAGAAAAGAGAAATTACACAGAACAAACTCCGTATAAACTTGGGCACGCTTTTAATTTTATGGTTTTTTTTAAATAATTAATTAATTTTTTTTTTTTTGAGACAGGGTCTTGCTCTGTAGCCCAGGCTGGAGTGCAGTGGTGTGATCATGGCTTACTGCAGCCTCAACCTCCTGGGCTCAAGCAATCCTCTTGCCTCAAATTCCCGAGTAGCTGGGACTACAGGCATCTGCCCACCACATCTGGCTAATTTTTAATTTTTTTGCAGAGAAAGTGTCTCACTATGTTGCCCAGGCTGGTCTCAAAAACTCTTGAGCTCAAACAATCCTCCTGCCTCAGCCTCCCAAAGTGTTGGGACTACAGGTGTGAGCCACCCCACTCAGCCTTTAATTTGAATTTGCTTTTTCATCTTGTAAAAATGAGATGATGGGGTTAAATGAGGTCATGAGTATAAAGGACATGGCAGCATCTGGCATTTAGTGTGTGAAAAGAACACCCACCCTCCCCACCGTAACACCTTCACCTCTCCCCTGGACTCCCTACCTCCTCATTCAGATTGGCAGTCTTGGAGTGGCAGGTGGTCACTGTGGCATTGTTCCATAGAAGCAAGTCATGCATCGGGGCCCCGACAATTTTACTGCGCCCGACCACCACAGCATGCCTTCCGGCAATCGGCACCCCTGAAAGAAAAGCCAGCCTGCATCAGAGCTGGAGGATAGAAGCTGCCCTCATTCACATGCCACGTGGAGAATTCAGAATAAGTGCACAAAAACAGGTTCTTAACATCAAACAGAAACCTTCCCAAAAACATTCCTTCTTTGGCAATAATATTCTCAACTCTAGGGTTTCAGCTATAAATTGGGACTTGTACATGTGTCCTTCTTGCCGTGGGTTTTTGGGAGCAGCTTAAGCCAAGATCATTCATTGAGTCATAAGGGAGTGGGAAGAAAACCTACATTCAAAGAAAAAAGAAACCCTGACATACAGCTAATCAGCCATACAGAAGAAGATATCAGATTAAATTACATGGGAAAAACAGTTAAAACAAATAGGGTGTATGTAACAGGTTGGAGAGATGTGTAGGAAATTAGATTAGTATCAGTAATTCTTTCCAAATTTGGTAAGTTTGTTTATACAGTTCCTCACCCAAATTTCTCTTTTGGCTTAGGGCCTGAGCCATAGGGTTACTTGCAGGGAAGTGATAAAGGGGAAATTTAACTGTGGCAGCAAGCTTTCTTTTTGCATCACAGCATCCATTTTTCTGGCAATATACCAATGTCCTTTTTAGGGCTGACTCATACTCTACTAAAGACAGCCTGAGTGAGTATCCAGTAGTGGACAGGTGACCATATTTCTTCCCTCAGCTGATAAGATCCAATCCCATGACTGTTAGGCTTAAGGATGGAACCAGGCTGTAGGTGTCTGTGGCCACAAAGTGGAGCCCGAGAATGAGCTGTCCACAAAGAAGAAAGCAGAGAGAAGTTGATGACTTCATCAGAGTCCTCAGGGCAGTCAAGGCTGAGGGCAGTGGACCCTTGGTCAAGGCAGGTAGGGTTTAAATTGTGCTTCTTGTATAAAATCGTTTTTTTCAGGAAAAGATAAACTCTTATAATAATGTTAACATCATGAACATCTAGAAGTAAGGACCACGAAGTTTTAAAAGGTAACTTTCTATACTTTTTAAGGATTCAGCAGAAGAGTTAAAGCTGCATCAGGGCAAATGATAGCATCACTGTCAATAAGAGGCAGTGGCCTTCAGGTGCTGTCCTCGTGGGATTATTTTTCTTTTTTAAGCAAGGCACTACAATGTTTGCTAAATATGCTGAAGAATATACATTTAACTGTAGAAATGAACTGTCAAAGCTTATGGCTTGATTGACCTTTTCTTGCCAACCACAGAAAATTTTCATTTATGCTGGCCAAAACTTTCCACTTGAAACTTCTGACCTACTTCTTTTTACCAGGACCCATTTCCTTGTAAAAAATAACCTCTGCTAAAAGTACTCATAATGAAATTAAAATAGCAAGGTGCTAACTAGTAATGGGACAATATGGCCAACTGTACAGGAGACCCATTTCCAGCCATCTGTCGAGTCCTGGAACTACTGTGGAGATTCAGTGCCCATTTTGGGGGTGGGGGGAGGTGGGACTTTTCACTTCGTATTCTTTTAAACTATCCAAATTTTTATTACTGTATAGGTTATTTTTCGCAAAAAATAAATTGCTTTCAACTCAGATAACTCTGAATTCAAATCTTGGTTCCATTGTCTCCCAGACAAGTTACTTGCTCTCTCTAAGCTGGTTTTTGTTTGTTTGTTTTAGAGACAGAGTCTCACTCTGTTGCCCAGGCTGGAGTGCAGTGGGGTGATCTCAGCTCACTGCAACCTCCTCCTCCCGGGTTCAAGCAATCCTCCCACCTCTGCCTCCCAAATAGCTGGAAATACAGGTGCACACCACCCTGCCTGGATAATTCTTTTGTATTTTTAGTAGAGACAAGGTTTCACCATGTTGACCAGGTTGGTCTCGAACTCCTGACCTCAGGTGATCTGCCCGCTTCGGCCTCCCAAAGTGCTGGGATTACAGGCGTGAGCCGCCGTGCCTGGCCTGAGCCTATTCTCTTAGCAGTTGAACAGTAACAGTACCTACTTCATAGAGTTTCTGAGAAAATGGAGAGAAAATTTAGGTAACATCCTTACTAGACAGGCCCTTCTGCCAATCAAGTCCATTTATTTATGGCCCACTATGTACCTCCTCTATGCCACCACATGTCAAGACCAGGCTTCAGGAAATGATGCTTTCTTGTTGTTTGGTTTGTTGTTTTTACCTGTCTCTTTGATGAGTTCCAAGCATCCCTTAGGCGTACAAGGAATGAAACAGTCATTGAGGTCACCTCTAGCAAGTTTCCCAGCACTGATGTTGGTCAATCTAAAAAAAAGTGATGGAAATAAGAAGGAAATAAAGGCAATTAGGTGTCTTTACTCTTTAGAAACATTTATGCTGTATTCCCCAAACAGAAACATATTATAAATGAAAGCATGCAATGAGACATAGGAAGCCAAGCCACATTTACCCATCCACATCCTTCTCGGGTGCAATAGCATTGATCACTTCTTCAGTGTTAATGGAATTCTCTGAATCAAAAGGCAGCTGCACTAAGAACCCGTGTATAGTAGAGTCTTCATTCAAAGATGTAATGTACTTGATCACCTAAAAGTAATACCACATATAATTTGTATATCACATAGAAATCAAAAGGTAGGAAGAAACACTTTTCAAGGCAAAAATTAGGTTGCCCTATTTCCCCCCAACAGTTTAATTATAGTTCTTTCAGAATGTACCTTCCCCTTGACTCCTGAGCAGAACACCTGTACTTAACATAGAATGGATCCCCTAGGTGTCTGGTAAGAAGTCCATCAAATAAAAGAGCTAAATGGCTGGGCGAGGTGGCTCATGCCTGTAATCCCAGCACTTTGGGAGGCCAAGTCAGGAGGATTACTTGAACCCAGGTGTTCAAGACCAGCCTGGGCAACACAGTGAAATGTGATCTCTACAAAAATTTTTAAAAATTAGGGCCAGGGGCTGGGTGCAGTGGCTCACGCCTGTAATCCCAGCACTTTAGGAGGCTGAGGTGGGTGGATCACCTGAGCTCGGGAGTTCAAGACTAGCTTAGCCAACGTAGTGAAACCCTGTCTCTACTAAAAATACAAAATTAGCCAGGTGTGTTTGCACATGCCTGTAATCCCAGCTACTCGGGAGGCTGAGGCAGGAGAATCACTTGAACCCGGGAGGCGGAGGTTGCAGTGAACTGAGATCGTGCCACTGCACTCCAGTGGTGAGCTGAGATTGTGCCATTGTACTCCAGCTGGGGCAACAATAGTGAAATTCCATCTCAAAAAAAAAAAAAAAAAATTAGGGCCCAGTGCGGTGGCTCACACCTGTCATCCCAGCACTTTGGGAGGCTGAGGTGGGCCTCCCAAAATATAGAAAATTATTTTCTATAATTTGTACCATACAATACAATAGCAGTTACTGGATCACTTGAAGCCAGGCGTTTGAAACCAGCCTGGCCAACATGGTGAAACCCTATCTCTACAAAAATACAAAAAATAAGCCAGGCATGGTGGCATGTGCCTGTAGTCCCAGCCTCTCAGGAGGCTGAGGCATGAGAATCGCTTGAACCCAGGAAGCGGAGGTTGCAGTGAGCTGAGATCATGCCACTGCTCTCCAGCCTGGGCAACAGAGCAAGACTCTGTCTCAAAAAAAAAAAAAAAGGGCCAGGTGTGGTAGTTCACGCCTATAATCCCAGCACTTTGGGAGGCTTGGGTGGGCAGATCACTTGAAGTCAGGAGTTTGAGACCAGCCTGGGCAATATGGGCAACTAAAAATACAAAAATTAGGTGGGTGTGGTGGCACATGCCTGTAGTCACAGCTACTCAGGAGGCTGAGGCACAAGAATCGCTTGAACCCAGGAGGTGGAGGTTGCAGTGAGCCAAGATCGCACCATTGCACTCTAGCCTGGGCGACAAGAGTAAAACCCTGTCTTAAAAAAAAAAAAAAAAAAAAAAAAATTAGCTGGGCATGGTGGCTCATGCCTATAGTCCCAGCTGCTCAAGAGGCTGAGGTGGGAGGATCACTTGAGCTTAGGAGGTTGAGGCTACAATGAGCTATGACCACACCACTGTGCTCCAGCTGGGGCAACAGAGTGCGACCCTGTCTCTAAAAATATAATACAATACAATAAAAAGAGCTAAGAACTCTAATAACTTATTACAGCAATAATACCCATGTTACAATCATCCAAATCAAGATGTAGAGCAGCAATGTCCAATCATCTTTTTTGTGATGGCAGAAATTTTCTGTAATTTGCACCTTACAATACAATAGCAGCTACTGAATCCTTGCAAAGTGGCTAGTACAACCAAGGAAGTGAATTTTTAATTTTATGTCATTTTAATTAAATTCAAATAGCCTCATGGGGCTAGTGGCTCCCATACTGGACAGCACATATATGGAACATTGCTATAACCTTAAGAAGTTGCTTTATCCTCCTACTCCTTTAGCGTTAATCTCCCACCTATAGGCAACCACAGTTCTGACTTTAATCACCACTAATTTGTTCTACCTATTCCTAAACCTCATATAAAAGGAATACATATTTGGTTTTTAGAATGCAGATAATTACAGGCCAAGGATCAGTTTTAATAAACACAACAGATGATTTGGAAGCAAACAGTACTGCAGTCACACTTTGAGTACCAAATATTCCTCCCCTAGGACTGCACCATCTCCTTTATGGGAGTCTGTGAAGAAAGAACACCTGGAGGTGCTGGGCATGGCGGTGGCTCACGCCTGTAATCCCAGCACTTTGGGAGGCCGAGGCGGGTGAATCACCTAAGGTCAGGAGTTCGAGACCAGTCTGGCCAACGAGGTGAAACCCCGTCTGTATTAAAAATATAAAAATTAGCCAGGCGATGTGGTGCGCGCCTGTAATCCCAGCTACTTGGGAGGCTGAGGCAGGAGAATCGCTTGAACTGGGGAGGCGGAGGTTGCAGGGAGTCGAGATCGCGCCATTGCTCTCCAGCCTGGGCAACAAGAGCGAAACTAGCTCAAAAAAAAAAAAAAAAAAAAAAAGTACCTGGAGATCTTGGGTAAATGTGTCAGTCCCCAAAGTCCCCCTAAACCAAAACCAGAGAGGAAACCACTTCAGCTTCCCTCTTCACAATCAACTTATAAAAACTCACCTCAGATTCTGTGGTTGTTCTTGGTAACTTAATGTGAGTGGCTTTGATCCCAATCTGCAAAACGGACATTAAAAGCAGGTAAATGGCAAGACAACTTGAGATATTGAACCATTTCTTTTACAGACATGACTAACAAACAAGGTGTTGGTCATCATTTCACCCTTATATGTTCTGAAGAATGAGTCCCTCACTTCAACCCATTCATCATTCGCTGGTTAATTGCCACTACGGCACTTCAGCAATGTCACGCTTGCTATTCCTTGAGAAAGGAAATTAAATCTTGGGACCCCAAATTCATTAAGTCAAAGGGAAAAGCCAAGCTGGGAACTGGGTCATGCAAATCTGCCTCCCCCTTTTTGGTTCCTAAATAAGATGTTACAAGATGAAAAGCTACATGCCTCCCCCATATTTTGCCCACAAGGAAATTCCTAGTGAGCTGCAAGATCTTTATGATGTTTCTGTTAAAATTTCACCATGGCAATGTAAACCGATAGCTTGTCTTTACAGGTGCAGCCACCCCCAGCCCACCAGACACAAATGTATATCTGATTGTTCCCCTGTCCCATTTTGTCTATGTTATCTTACGTAAAATGCAGATTGCCTGCATTTTTCCTCAGCCCCACTTGTCTATATCATCTTTTTTGGGGGGGGGGATGGAGTTTCACTCTCGTTGCCCAAGCTGCAGTGCAATGGCATGATCTCAGCTCACCGCAACCTCCGCCTCCCAGGTTCAAGCAATTCTCCTGCCTCAGTCTCCCAAGTAGCTGGGATTACGGGCATGCGCTACCACACCTGGCTAATTTTTTGCATTTTTAGTATAGATGGGGTTTCTCCATGTTTCTCAGGCTGGTATCGAACTCCTGAGCTCAGGTGATCCACCTGCCTCAGCCTCTCAAAGTATTGGGATTACAGGCATAAGCCATGGTGTCCAACTGTCTATGTCATCTTATGTAAAAAATGCAGATTCACTTAGCCAAAGTCATGAATGACTATTTTTCCCTACCCACCTCTTACATGAAAATTGTGTACTTCTCGCCGGGCGCGGTGGCTCACGCCTGTAATCCCAGCACTTTGGGAGGCCGAGACGGGCGGATCACGAGGTCAGGAGATCGAGACCATCCTGGCTAACACGGTGAAACCCCGTCTCTACTAAAAAATACAAAAAACTAGCCGGGCGAGGTGGCGGGCGCCTATAGTCCCAGCTACTCGGGAGGCTGAGGCAGGAGAATGGTGTGAACCCGGGAGGCGGAGCTTGCAGTGAGCTGAGATCCGGCCACTGCACTCCAGCCTGGGTGACAGAACAAGACTCCGTCTCAAAAAAAAAAAAAAAAAAAAAAAGAAAATTGTGTACTTCTCAATAACCTGCCCTTTCCTCTTTAAATTTGGAGAACTCGAAATCATCTTCAGAGAAAGGCATAGACCTGTCTCCCAGGTGTGTCTTTAATTTTGGCAAATAAATCTCCTAAAATGATTGAGACTTGTCTCGTCACTTTTCTCAACTGACATCCTGCTCTTTGGGAAGAAAATCATTAAAGAGAAAACAAAAACTCAAGGGCAAACCAGAGGTCACAGGTCTAACTCACCCATTTCTGACTTGCAAAATAGATAAACTAATGTCTCCTGTGGGTGATAAAAGTTTACACAGGGAGGAACAAAAAGGGCAAGGGGTAATTGATAGGACCCAGGTGGAGGTGGGGGAGGGTGATGGCACGGCTGTTCTGGCTTACCTCTTCAGCAGCCTTCAGCTTCACTTTTATATAAAGATTGGAATCATCTCTGTTGCCAATCTAGAATAATAAATGCATGCAAATCAGATGATTAGGGAAAGGCAAAGTGCACAGAAAAGCTTCTACAATTTTAGTTTTAATAAAAGAAATGTTTAATCATGCAACTCTTGTTGCAGAGAACTTACAGGAGTATAGGGAGGCTGTGGGGGCAGGAGGGATTATGTGAACACAGATGGTGTTACAGCCCCTCCCCTAAACAAGGCCCACGTGGTTCTCACTGCAAAACCTCAAACAGAAAGTAGAGGATATCTGCATCTGCACAGGAAACTAAGCAAGGATGCTGCAGGCCTACCAGAAACATGTGGGATTTCTGCTGCCATACCAAAAATAACAGAGTATGGAGGGCTGAGAAACTGTCATCAGGCAAGAAAAATGACTGAGAGGCAGGAGCACCCAGAGGGCACAGTCCACACCCTCTCCCCCACCCCCAGGGGCAATGGAAAGCTCCCTGGCCCCTCCACACAGAAAATAGAAAGGAGGGTGGAAGGACCTCACTCTAGTTTACACTGAATAAACAGCCAGGCAAGACAAAGGGCAATCTGCCGGCCCCAACACAGAGAGAAGGCCGGGTGCAGCGACTCAGGTCTGTAATCTCTGCACTTTGGGAGGCCAAGGGAGGAGGATCATTTCAGTCCAGGAGTTTGAGACCAGTCTGGGCAACATAGCGAGACCCCCATCTTTACAAAAAATTAGCCAGGCGTGGTGGTGCACGACTGTAGTCCCAGCACTCAGGTGGCCAAGGTGGGAGGATTACTTGAGCTCAGGAGTTTTGCCATGATTGCACCAGTGCACAGTGAGTCATGATATTGTGCCTGGGTAGCCTGGGCAACAGAGAGACCTTGTCTCTTAAAAAAAAAAAAAAAAAGAGGGAGAAACTTGTAGTGCAGACGCCAAATCCTTTGAACCACCATGCTGTGTCTCACTATGTTCCCTCTGTTTCTTTAACCATGAACATATTTATAGTTTATCATTATAACCATTTATTTGTAAAATTTTATTTTACTAATATTTTTTCATGCTCCAGTGGTTGGTATTTCTCCTTTTCAAGGTTGATATATGCTACCATAAGTTGTGTTTCTCCCAAAATTACAGAGGGTATCACAGAGGGAAAGGTGGTAGGTCCCTTCATATCAAAGATAACTGAAGCATAGCTCCTTTTAACAGGACCATGGCAAAGAAAGAAGCCAGCTTTTGTGACAGAGGATTTTCTGACCTTGTCATATTGATGCTATTACTGGATGCTCCCCTCAGATCTCAGGACATGGCCAGAATCTTAGCTTCAGTTGTCCCTTATACAGACAGTTCTCAGTTTTGTTGTGCTAATTTGAATCGCAAGAGCCAGAAGAGTCCTTTGAGGGGAATTCTACTTTTTTTTTAATGGATTATTTGTATCTAAGTACATTAGATGCTTCCCGTAGGGACTTCCCTAGACTTTTAGTGCCTCTCATGTTTCCTCTTTGGTCACTTTCTATGTATGTTCTTTGCCCCACCACCCAACCCTTACTGGTGCAGTTACCAGATTTGATACATTCTGGAATTTTTAGATCAAAGTAGGAAAGGAGGTGGTTCTAAATAAAAAAGTATTTTTTTTTTTTACAATTTCATTCATATTTATACCTACAACTAGTTATTTAGTCTTAACTCTGAGATTAAATTGTTTTACCACTTGCTGCCAGTCCTTTTTAAGCCACAGATTCTCTGTTCTAGAGTTTATCTTCATTCATGTTTCAGGTAAGTGAAATGTAACTATAAGTCACTTTTCCAGGAAAGGTTGGTGGACATTTTTCTAAGTCCGTATAACTGAAAATATTTTTCTGCTGTCCCTTGCACTTGACTGGCCTTGGTGGATTTGGAGTGACAGTATTTTCCTTCAGAGATGTTGTCTTTGGCATCTAATGTCACACAGAAGTCTGAAGTCTCTCGCTGTTGTTGTTCCTTTATATGTAACTGTTTTTCTGCATGAATATTTCTGAAGGAGTTTGTCTAAAACACTAAAACTACAACCAGTTCCAGAAAAAAAACTTAATAGTTACAGTTATGAGCATATGTCAAAGTTTTATTGGAAAAGACATCTAAAAAGCCAATTCAAAGAGTCACTTTTAGTATAGGTTTTATTTATTTATTTATTTATTTTTTATTTTTTATTTTTTTTGAGACGGAGTCTCGCTCTGTCGCCCAGGCTGGACTGTAGTGACCGGATCTCAGCTCACTGCAAGCTCCGCCTCCCAGGTTCACGCCATTCTCCTGCCTCGGCCTCCCGAGTAGCTGGGACTACAGGCGCCCACCACCTCACCCGGCTAGTTTTTTGTATTTTTTAGTAGAGACAGGGTTTCACCGTGTAGGCCAGGATGGTCTCAATCTCCTGACCTCGTGATCCGCCCGTCTCGGCCTCCCAAAGTGCTGGGATTACAGGCTTGAGCCACCGCACCCGGCCTATTGATTGATTGATTGATTATTTTTGAGACATGGTCTCACTCTGCCACCCATCCTAGAGTACAGTAGCATGATCATGGCTCATTGCAGCCTGCAACTCCTAAGCTCAAGCAATCCTCCGCCACCACACCCAGCCAATTGTTGTATTTTTTGTAGAAATGGGGTTTCACTATTGCCCAGGCTGGTCTCAAACACCTGGGCTTAAGCAATCTTCCTGCCTCAGCCTGCCAAAGTGCTAGGTAGGCATGAGCCACCCCACTTGGCCAGTATAGGCATTTTATAGGGGAGACTGGCTATAGAACCATTGATAGACTAGAAGCAAAACGAATGTTTAAAGAACATGTATTCTGTCCGGGCGCAGTGGCTCACGCCTGTAATCCCAGCACTTTGGGAGGCCAAGGCCGGTAGGTAGATCACCTGAGGTCAGGAGTTCGAGACTAGCCTGGTCAAGATGGTGAAACCCCATCTCTATTAAAAATACAAATATTAGCCAGGTGTGATGGCATGCACCTGTAATCCCAGCAACTTGGGAAGCTGAGGCAGGAGAATCCCTTGAACCCAGGAGGGAGAGGTTGCAGTGAGCCAAGATCATGCCATTGCACTCCAGTCTGGGCGACAAGAGTAAAACTCTATCTCAAAAAAAAAAAAAATGCTGATTTCTTCCTTGAAGCTGGCTGAGTATTACATCATCCAAAAGATCCTATTCCAGAACAGGTCAGGGACACTTTTTTTATACCAGGAGTCTATAAACTGTTTCTGTAGAGGGGCAGGCGGTATATATTTTAGGCTTTATGGGACACATACCCTGTCATAGCAGCTGCTGCTAATGCTTTTTTAACTCTTTATAAACTGGGCAGCATTTGGATATGAGCCACAGTTTACTAATCCGTGTTCTATACCATAAGATATCTTGGGTATTGGTCTACTGGTTCATTTTTCTTTCTGTTTCAGAAACCTTATGAAGATACAGTCTAGTTGAGTTTATTAACTGTATTGTTTCTGTCCATGTATTTTGTGAAGACTGAATGAGTTACTGAACATAAAGCACTCTGAATAGTTCCCGAATACTGTTAAAAATCAGTTTTTTGGCCAGGTGCGGTGGCTCATGCCGATACTCCCAGCACTTTGGAAGGCCAGGGTGAGTGGATCGCTTGAGCCCAGGAGTTAGAGACCAGCCTGGGCAACATATCGAAACTCCATCTCTACAAAAAATACAAAAATCAGCTGGGCATGGTGGTATGCCTGTAGTTCCAGCTAACTTGGGAGGCTAAGGTGGGAGGATCCCCTGGGGGACAGGGGAGGGCAGAGGTTGCAGTGAGCAGAGATCACAACACTGCACTCCAGCCTGCATGACAGAATAAGATTCTAACTCAAAAAAAAAAGAGAGAGAGAAATACTAATGACGCTATATGGGGCTAAGGCTGTATTTCTATCACCTTAGCATAAATTTTTTTTTTTTTAATGGGAAAAAGTCTTGCTCTGTCACCCAGGCTGGAATGCAGTGACACGATTACAGCTCATTGCAGCCTCAACCTCCAGGGCTTGAGCAATCCTCCCACCCCAGCCTCCCCAGGAGTGGGGACCACAGGCAAGTACCACCACAACCAGCTAATGTTTGTATTTTTTTGGAGACAAAGTCTCTCTGTGTTGCCCAGGCTGGTCTCAAATTCCTGGGCTCAAGCAAGCCGCTCACCTTGGCCTCCTAAAATGCTGGGATTACAGGCGTGAGCCACCATGCTTAGTCCATTAGTATCTCTTATAATGAAAAGTCAAGTCTTAATTTCCTATAAATACTCAGTTATTTGGGAAGTTACTCATCCATTTTATTTTAAAAAAATGAAAACTCAACTTTTAAATATATACTTGGGCCAGATCGTGAATGTTCTTGAATGCATTGCTAAGGAATTAGAAAAACAAAGAGGAAGAACAAATGGGTTTCAGAGACAGACCTAGGTTCATTTCCCAGACTCAGTCCCTTCCTGACTGGCTCTGGGCAAGCTACCCAAGATCTTTGAGCATGAGTTACTATGGCTATAAGGGGCCATCTCCTACCTCGTAGAGTAGTATAAAACATAGAACAATTAGAAATATAAACAAATCATTTGAACTATTGTAAACACTCTATATAAGTAGTACAGGTTTAAGATCCCTAACTCAAAAATCCAAAATCGGTCAGGTGCAGTGGCTCAGCACTTTGGGAGGCCGAGGCAGGCAGATCATGTGAGCTCAGTTTGAGACTAGCCTGGGCAATATGGAGAAACTCTGTTGCAAATACTAAAATTAACTGGATGCCTGTAGTCCTAGCTACTCGGGAGGCTGAGACAGGAGGATAGCTTGAGCCTGGGAGATCCAGGCTGCAATGAACTGTGATCACACCCCTGCACTCCAGCCTGGACAATCGAGTGAGACCCTGTCTCAAAAAACAAAAACAAAAAAGAAAAACACAAATCCAAAATGCTCCAAAATCAGAAACTTTGAGCACTGACAATGCCAAAAGTAGAAAATTCCACACCTGGCCTCATGTGATGGCTTACAGTCAAAACACAGTTAAAAGTGCATTTCATGCACAATATTATTAAAAATATATAAAATTGGCCGGGCGCAGTGGCTCACGTCTGTAATCCCAGCACTTTGAGAGGTCGGGGCAGAAAGAGAAAGCCAGGTCGTGGAGGGCACACTGTGCCAGGCTCAGTGCTGTGTGCTTTCCCAGAGGAATTTAAATTCTAGGCTGGGTGCAGAGGCTCATGCCTGTAATCCCAGCACTTTAGGAGGCCGGGGCAGGCAGATCGCTTGAGGTCAGGAGTTTGACACCAGCCTGGCCAACATGGTGAAACCCCATCTCAACTAAAAATACAAAAATTAGCCAGGTGTGGTGGCACACACCTGTAATCCCAGCTACTCGGGAGGCTGAGGCAGGAGAATCACTTGAACCCGGGAAGTGGAGGTTGTAGTGCGCCGAGATCGTGCCATTGCACTCCAGCCTGGGCGACAAGAGCAAAACTCCGTCTCTCTCTCTCTCTATATATATATATATATGTACATATATATGTGTATATATATACACACACACTTATATAAAATTACCTTCAGTCTACAAGTATAAGGTATATAACGAAACATAAATAAATTTTGCTTTAGAATTGGATCTCATCCCTATGTATATACAGATTCCAAAATCTAAAACACTCTCGTCCCAAGTATTTCAGATAAGGGATACTCAACTTGTACTATCATTCTGGTAAAGGATGGAGAGTGAGTGTGGCTGGATAGATTGTGATCAGACTTGCATTTTAACAAGGGCTGAAATTGCCGTCAGGAGGACAGACAGGAGGTATCTAGATAGAACCCCCAAATCATTAAGCAGGTAACTATAGTGTTCCCAGGGTTGGGAGCAGTAGGAATCAAGGGGAGGCAACAGATTCCAAGAGTTGATGAGAGGCAGAATCAACAGGACAATAGCCCCTAACTGGATGCAGGGAGTGAGGAAGAGAGCTCAGTAAGGAGACGGCCTCAGGCTTCTGGCTCAGGGAAGACGGTGGTGCCAGCACCAGAGTGAAAAAGACTAGAGGTCTGAGGCAGGGAGATGTGATTACAACGTATTACATAAATCTTGTATCACAGAAAGCTGTTGACTCTGGTGCTAAAGTACAAAATTAAAAGATTCTACCACTTTTTTTTATCAGCAAGGACATGAGACTAGCTGTAGAACAGTGTTTATGTAATAAAAACATTTGTCATCAATAAATGTAAAAAAACAAGGTTGGAAGTTAATTTTTAAAATGGGGGGGAACCCAATATTTCTTTTAAAAGGGTATACTTCTTGCCTATGACATTTACTCTTTCTACAACAAACAATTTGCAAAAATAAGCCAAGATATAACCAGTCACCAAATGTACCAGTATACACCCACAACATATACTTTTGATTCTTAGTAATTTGCAAAAAAGGGAAAATCCACCACAGCAGAGAACATGCCAGGCAGAGAGTGACAGGCCTTCTGTGCTTTTCTTCTCAGCTAAGCCCTTTTAGACAAACAGCAGAGGAGAGAGGGATATTTAAGTAGTATTCACTTTGACTTTTTTTTTTTTTTTTGAGACAGAGTCTAAGGCTGGAGTACAGTGGCGCAATCTCGGCTCACTCCAACCTCCATCCCCCGGGTTCAAGCGATTCTTCTGCCTCAGCCTCCTGAGTAGCTGTGATCACAGGTGTGCACCACCATACCTGGCTAATTTTTATATTTTGAGTAGAGATGGGATTTCACCATGTTGGCTAGGCTGGTCTCAAACTCCTGACCTCAAGTGATCCACCAGCCTTAGCCTCCCAAAGTGCTGAGATTACAGGCGTGAGCCACCGCACAATGCCTACTTTGACATTCTTGATAAACAAGGGATAGAAACTTAGCAAGGGATTAAATGATGTATTCGAGACATACATATAGATTGTAAGGGAGACTATGTCCAAGTTGGGTGAAACTCTGACAGGAGTTTCAAATGAAAGCCTTGAGTTTCCTGTCATCCAAATCAAGACTGTAAACATTCCTTCATACATTTGTCCATAAAAATATTTATTCAATAACTCCCTACTGGGTGAATCTGGAGCTCAGGGAAGAAACTCTGGATAGAGACCTAAATTTGGAAGTATTCGCTCATGAAGCTATGGGACTGGGTGAGGTCACTTAGGGAAAGAATAAGACAGGGAAGAGACCTCAAGGGTGAGTCCCAAGGCATTCAAATGGTTTAGGTATTAGGGTGATGAGCAACAACAAGCAAAGGAGACTCCAAGGAGGGAAGGAAACCAGTGGGGTCCCAGATCAAGAGCCTGGAGCTCAGAAGAGATCTAGATTTAGAAGTCACTGGCCTGATAGATGAAACTGCCTAAAATAATGGTTCTGAAAGTATGGCCCACACACTCTTTAGGGACCCCAAGACCTTTTGAAAGATTTATTTGGGCCAGGCTAGTTTCATTATAATACCACTACAATGCTGTTTGCCTTTTTAATTGTGTTAACATCTGTACTGATGGTGCAAAAGCAATGGTGTGTAAGACTATTAGTGAACCAGCACAAATCAAGACAATGGCTTTGGACTAGTTGTCAAGGTATCATTCACCACCACACACACTCAGTAAAACTAGATGCCAGTTTCACTAGGACGGCCCTTGATAAAGAAACATATATTATTAATTTTCTTAACATGGCCAAGCACAGTGGCTCATGCTGTAATCCCAGGACTTTGGGAGACCAAGGTGGGAAGATCACTTTGAGCCCAGGAGTTCGAGATCAGCCGGAGCAACAAGGCGAAAAACCATCTCTACAAAAAAATAACAAAAAATTAAGGCCGGGCACAGTGGCTCATGCCTATAATCTCAGCACTTTGGGAAGCTGAGACAGGAGGATCGCTTTGAGTCCCAGTGTTCGAGACCAGCCTGGGCAAAAAGGCAAAAAAAACTCTACAAAAAAATACAAAAAATTAAGGCCGGGCGCAGTGGCTCACACCTGTAATCTCAGCACTTTGGGAGGCTGAGGCAGGTGGATCACCTGAGGTCAGGGGTTCAAGACCAGCCTGGCCAATGTGGTGAAACCCTATCTCTACTAAAATTACAAAAATTAGCTGGGCATGGCACCTGTAATCCCAGCTACTCGGGAGGTTGAGGCATGAGAATCACCTGAACCCAGGAGGCAAAGGTTTCAATGAGCTGAGATCACGCCACTACATTCCAACCTGGGGGATAGAGCAAGACTCTGTCTCAAAAAAAAAAAAAAAAAAAAAAAAAAAAATTAGCAGGGCATGATGGCAGGCACCTGTAATCCCAGCTACTCAGGAGGCTAAGGCAATAGAACTGCATGAACCTGGGAGGTGGAGGCTGCAGTAAGCCAAGATTGCACCACTGCACTCCAGCCTAGGCGATAAAACAAGACTCGGTCTCAAAAAAAAAATTAGGCATGGTGGTGTTTGCCTGTAATCGCAGCTACTCTGGAGACTGAGTGGGAGGATCACTTACTTACTTGAGCCTGGGAGATGGAGGTTGCAGTGAACCAAGATTGTGCCACTGTACCACTGTACTGAGTAAATTATATATATATATATACACACACACACACATACCTCAACTCTTGAGTGCATGTGTTTTTAATAGTCTATGTAAGGAATTGGGAAGCACTCATAATGCACTTCTGCTATATACAGAAGTACAGTAGTTGTGGTTGTTACTAAAGTATTTGTGCATTTTTTGTTTGTTTGTTTGAGACAGGGTCTCACTCTGTCACCCAAGCTGGAGTACAGTGGCATGAATACAACTCCCTGCAGCCTTGACTTCCTGGGCTCAAGTGATCCTCCTGCCTCCCTCTCATGTAGTTGGGACCACAGGTCTGTACTACCACTCCTGGCTCATTTTTTAATTTTTTTGTAGAGATGGGGTCTCACTTTGTTGTCCAGGCTGCACTTGTGCTTTTTTGCCTTGTTAGCTGAAACAGATGCATTTTTATATGGAACACCATCTTTACTTGAAATAACAACTGACAAGCAATGATTATTCAGGCTTGAGTATCTGACAAATATTTTCTCAAAAATGAATAAAGTGAGCCTGGTATTTCCAGAGAAACAATTAATTGTATTTGTTGCCAATGATAAAACGTGAGTTTTTGGGTGAAAGTTAAAATTTTTTATCCACCCCTGTGAGCTTGACAGCTTCTCAATACTTGAAAACTTCTCTGATGAGCTTGGTGATGTTAATGATTCCAATTCTTTCATATTGCATAATGAAATGTTAACATTTGGAAGATCTGCATAATTCAGGGAACTTATTATTTTCCAAATGAGGAACAAAGGATGTTACAAAACCATGCATGGGGTAAATATTCATTCCAAATGTAACATTTTGATGTAGCAAAGTATGCAAGTCTGAGAAGATGTAACAAAGTATCAAAGTTCACTGATGACGTTTCAGATTCTACATTGCAACTAATCTTTTAAAACTTTACTTACTGAGTCCTGGTACAACATCAAAGAAAAATACCCACAATTACCTCGAAAGACTATTTAAAAAGTTCTTCCCTTTTACAGCTACACATCTGTATGAAGCCAAATTTTCTCCATATATTTCAATCAAACCAGCACACAGCAAAAGACTGAATGCAGAGGCAGATAAGACTCCAGCTCTCTTCTATTAAGCCATACAGGAAAGAGGTGTGCACAAATATAAAATAATGCCTCTTTTCACTAAATTTTGTTTTTAGAAAAGTTATTATTCCATAAAATGTTATTTATGTTAACATATAATAAATGAGCTTACTATTGGCATTTTTTAATGAATAAACATTTTTAAAACTTCCTAATTTCTCTCTCTCTTTTTTTTTTTTTAGACGGAATCTCTGTCACCCAGACTGGAGTGCAGTGGCACAATCTTGGCTCACTGCAACCTCCACCTCCCGGATTCAAGCAATTCTCCTGCCTCAGCCTCCTGAGTAGCTGGGATTACAGGCACCCACCACCACACCCAGCTAATTTTTGTATTTTTAATAAAGGTGGGGTTTCACCATGTTGGCCAGGCTGGTCTCAAACTCCTGACCTCAGGTGATCTGCCCACCTTGGCCTCCCAAAGTGCTGGATTACAGTCATGAGCCACCGTGCCTGGCCAAAACTTCCTAATTTCTAATACAGTAAACATTAATGGATAAATCGGTATAAACAATAGCTCCTTGAGGTCTTACATCTTTAAGAGTGTAAAGGGGGCCAAGTACAGTGGCTCACGCCTATAATGCCAATGCTTTGGCAGGCAGAGGCAGGAGGACTGCTTGAAGCCAGGAGTTCAACGCTACAGTGAGTTATGATTGCACTGCTACATTCCAGCCTGGCAACAGAGTAAGACCTTTTCTCTCAAAAGTAAATAAATAAATACATTAAATTAAAGGAAAAAAAAAAGATTGTAAAGGGGCCCTAAGTTAAGACCAAAAGTTAAGAGACACTGGCCTAGAGAAAGGGTATCCACAGAGAAGAGCAGAGGGCCGGGATATGACAACATTTAGAAACTGAGCCAAAGAGGGGGAACCTGTCAAGAGAGACTGAAAAGGCATGAGATTACACAGCAGCCAAAAAAAAAAAAAAAAGGAAAGGAAAGTAGAGGGAGAGGTGTGAAATGATATTAAGAAATCAAGCAAAGACAACATTAATGGAAATAAACTATCATAATACCTGTAATATTGCCAGGCCTGGTATGAAACCAGGTACTTCCTCCTTCAACTGAGTGACTTGATTTTTCAGTCTCGCCCTTATTTGCCTAGAGAAAAAGGAAAGGGTGGAGTTAATATTGAATGTTCCAAGCACAGATAAGTGATGCAGATTATTAGATGTATTTCTCTTTTATTTGTTTGTTTATTAACACAGGGTCTCGCTCTGTCACCCCGGCTGGGAATACAGTGGCACAATCAAGGCTCACAGCAGCCTCGACCTCCTGGGCTCAAGTGATCCTTTCGCCCCAGCCTCCTGAGTAGCTGGGACTTTACAGGTGTGTGCCACCATACCTGGCTAATTTTCGTACTTTGGATAGAGATGGGGTTTCACCATTGCCCAAGCTGGTCTTGATTTCCTGGGCTCAAGCGATCTACGACCTTGGCCTCCCAAAGTGCTGGGATTACAGGCGTGAGCCACTGCACTGGGCCTGTATTTCTCTCTCTCTCTCTCTTTTTTTTTTTTTTTAGATGAAGTTTTGCTCTCACGGCCCAGGCTGGAGTGCAATGGCGTGATCTTGGCTTACCACAACCTCCATCTCCCAGGTTCAAGCTATTCTCCTGCCTCAGCCTCCCAAGTAGCTGAGATTACAGGCATGCGCCACCACGCCCAGCTAATTTTGTATTTTTAGTAAACACAGAGTTTCTCTACGTTGGTCAGGCTGGTCTCAAACTCCCGACCTCAGGTGATCCCCCCACCTTGGCCTCCCAAAGTGCTGGGATTACAGGCGTGAGCCACTGAGCCCGGCTTGTATTTCTCTTTTAAATCAAAAACACTGGCCAGGAGCAGGCAATGGTTCATGCCTGTAATCTCAGTACTTTGGGAGGCTAAAGCAAGAGGATTGCTTTAGAACAGGAGTTTAAGACTATCCTGGGCAACATAGTGAGACCCCATCTCTACAAAAAATAAAAAATTAGCTGGGAGTGGTGGCAGGCACCTGTAGTCCCAGCTACTCAGGAGGCTGCGGCAGGAGGATGGGTAGAACCCAGGAGGTTGAGGCTGCAGTGAGCTATGATGGTGCCATTGCACTCCAGCCAGGATGATAGAGCAAGACTGTCTCCAAAAAAAATAAAATAAAAACACCAGTGAATAGACATTATCTGGTTTAATGTATACAGGAACTTCCCATCAATTTTCCAGGCCACAAGTAGACGTGGCTCTTTTTCTTTTTTCTTTTTTTTGAGACGGGGACTTGTTCTTGCCCAGGCTAGAGTGCAATGGTGCGATATCTGCTCACTGCAACCTCTGCCTCCTGGGTTCAAGCGATTCTGCTGCCTCAGCCTCCGGAGTAGCTGAGATTACAGGCACGTGCCACCATGCCCAGCTAATTTTTGTATTTTTAGTAGAGATGGGGTTTCACCATGTTGGTCAGGCTGGTCTTGAACTCCTGACCTCATGATCCACCCATCTCAGCCTCCCAAAGTGCTGGGATTACAGGAGTGAGCCACCGTTCCCAGCCAACTGGATCTTTTCTAACTCCTACTGACACTAACTGACCAAAGGGTTCAGGGATAATTGAAAATGTATTAGTTGATGGCATTCAAAATCATATAGTAAACAAATGAAAACTTAGACCAACACTTCTAGAAAGTGCCGATCCTCATCTTTTTTCACATTTCCACTCTCCAGGTGCTGTCATGAAAAAATTTTATAGGAACAAACTCAAGCACACACCTTTTGCTCAACCTACACTAGTAAGATTATCACAGGGTATCCACATAAGGTTGAATGATAAATCAATGAATCCCCCTCCAAATTCAGCATAAACTTACAAATTATATTATAATTCACAAAGGAATTTTCCTTACCAAGAATTTAACACAAGGTTAAAAGTATAACCTCCTGCAGTCTCCTTATTAGAGTGAAAAAAAGTATAACCTCTTGCAAAACTAAGACGATCAATTTACTAACATACAACTTCTCAACTGTCAGGCCTCTGAGCCCAAGCCAAGCCCCTCGCATCCCCTGTAACTTGCACGTGTATGCCCAGATGGCCTGAAGTAACTAAAGAATCACAAAAGAAGTGCAAATGTCCTGCCTCAACTTAACTGATGACATTCCACCACAAAAGAAGTGAAAATGGCCGGTCCTTGCCTTAAGCGATGATATTATCTTGTGAAATTCCTTTTCCTGGCTCTTCCAGGCTCAAAAAGCTCCCCCACTGATCACCTTGTAACCCCCACTCCTGCCCGCCAGAGAACAACCCCCCTTTGACCGTAATTTTCCTTTACCTGCCCAAATCCTATAAAACGGCCCCACACTTATCTGGCCCCACACTCATGTCCCTTCGCTGACTCTCTTTTCGGACTCAGCCCGCCTGCACCCAGGTGATTAAAAAGCTTTATTGCTCACACAAAGCCTGTTTGGTGGTCTCTTCACACGGACGTGCGTGACATCAACAATACGCTAGGATGTCAAGTAAATGAAATTACATCCATAAATAAATACCTGAATAGCTCAACCTTGCCCAGTTATGATATATGATACAACGTTCAACTTGAACAAGCTCTGTCCCTCTTGGAAAACCAGTTTTGTCATTTGTCACATGGACATTCACAAACAGCTCTTCCTTCATTCTAATTTGGTTACTCTCAGCTCCACTTCTCCACATGTCACAAAAAAACTGACATAAACAGGCACACAAGAAATAGATTATTTGGACTGGCCTAGTAAACATCAAGAATGTTGAATGGTACAAGAAAGAAGTTATACCCAAGATTTCCAATTTTTATTTATTTTTATTTATTTATTTTATTATTATTATTTTTTTTTTTGCAACAGGGTCTGGCTCTATCGCCCAGGCTGGAGTGCAGTGGCACAATCACAGCTTACTGCAACCTCCACCTTCTGGGCTCAAGCCATCCTCCCACTTCAGCCTCCCAAGTAGGTGGGACTATAGGTGCACACCACCACACTCAGCTAATTTTTGTATTTTTTGTAGAGATGGGGTTTTGCCATGTTGCCCAGGCTGATCTTGAACTGAGCTCAAGTGATCCTCCCACCTTGGCCTCCCAAAAATGCTGGGATTACAGGTATGAGCCACTGCACCCAGCTCAAATTTTATTTCTAGTTAGTGACCTTGTTTTTTCAAATCAGTATTCTCTACAATAATATAGCTCAAAAGAATAGACCATTGGATTTTTTTTCTTTTTAAACTGGGATTAGATCTGGATAGAGACCACAGTTCGCTCTGAGACAGGGCGAGAACAGGGAATACCGCAGTGTTCACACCCCAGCAGTTCCAGGCCTAGTTG
The DNA here is from genome assembly GCF_003255815.1 of Theropithecus gelada. Lineage (NCBI taxonomy): Eukaryota > Metazoa > Chordata > Mammalia > Primates > Cercopithecidae > Theropithecus > Theropithecus gelada. The sequence goes on along the minus strand of NC_037675.1, from coordinate 65,746,345 downwards.
CTCCCCTGAATGACAATCAGATGTGGTGCTGGGCATAGCCCAATACCCCTACACAGTCATCCAGGCTCTCTTTGGTCCAAAGTCTTATATAATCATTCTTGCCGAAATCCATTATAAATTCCAATTCACTGTTTAACATCATGGCTCAATTTTAAATCTTTAACATGTTACGACAGAGAAAAAAACACATTGCTAAAATATAACCTTTAACTCTTATTATGGATATAGAAAAATGAGTAAATAAAAATAAAATATAACATGGACATTTCAACAGAAGCTATATGGTAGGCAAAGGAGGCAGCATGAAATGTACATGATTAAAATAAGGCTGCCTTTAGACAACAAAAATGCTGAAATGTGCCACAAGCTTAGAGGAGTTCTCAAATAATTCTCAAAAGGCACAGGAAAAACAACTTTAGTAACTGATCAGAGAAGAACCAAGAACATTCACCTTCAAAATATAGGGCTTTGGGCCGGGTGTGATAGCTGACGCCTATAATCCCAGCACTTTGGGAGGCCGAGGCGGGCAGATCAGGAGGTCAGGAGTTTGAGACCAGTCTGGCCAATATGGTGAAACCCCGTCTCTACTAAAAAATACAAAAAAGTAGCCAGGCTTGGTGGTGCATGCCTGTAGACTCGGCTACTCAGGAGGCTGAGGCAGGAGAATCGCTTGAACCCGGGAGGCAGAGGTTGCAGTGAGCAGAGATCCTGCCACTGCCCTCCAGCCTGGGCAACCCACTGAGACTCTGTTTCAAAACAAACAACAACAACAAAAAACAGGGCTTCTTCTAAAACAACAACAACAACAACAAAAAACAGGTTGTCAGGCCTCTGAGCCCAAGCCAAGCCATCACATCCCATGTGACTTGCACGTATACGCCCAGACGGCCTGAAGTAACTGAAGAATCACAGAAGAAGTGCAAATGCCCTGCCTGGCCTTAACCGATGACATTCCACCACAAAAGTGAAAATGGCCAGTCCTTGCCTTAAGCGATGATATTATCTTGTGAAATTCCTTTTCCTGGCTCATCCTGGCTCAAAAAGCTCCCCCACTGAGCACCTTGTGACCCCCCACTCCTGCCCGCCAGAGAACAACCCCCCCTTTGACGGTAATTTTCCTTTACCTACCCAAATCCTATAAAAGGGCCCCAGCCTTATCTCCCTGGGCTGACTCTCGTTTGGGACCTAGCCCGCCTGCACCCAGGTGAAATAAACAGCCAGGTGCTCACACAAAGCCTGTTTGGTGGTTTCTTCACATGAACGCGCATGACACAGGTCTTCTTCTAAACAAGGACACAATGTATCCCCCTGCCCCAATAGATTACTGTTACAAGATTTTTTTTTTTGTAGACGGAGTCTCGCTCTGTCGCCCAGGCTGGAGTGCAGTGGCACAATCTCGGCTCACTACAAGCTCCGCCTCCCGGGTTCACGCCATTCTCCTGCCTCAGCCTCCGGAGTAGTTGGGACTACAGGCGCCCACTGCCACGCCCGGCGAATTTTTTGTATTTTTAGTAGAGACAGGGTTTCACTGTGTTAGCCAGGATGGTCTCTGTCTCCTGACCTCGTGATCCGCCCGCCTCGGCCTCCCAAAGTGCTGGGATTACAGGCATGAGCCACGACACCCGGCTGTTATAAGATTTTTAAAATGCAGAACGCAAATGTTTTACTTAATATGTTTTATTCCCATTTTGTTTATTTGTTGATTTATTTCATTTGTTCATTAACAATTTTCATACTACTAAAAAATACTTCGGCCGGGCACGGTGGCTCACGCCTGTAATCCCAGCACTTTGGGAGGCTGAGGCAGGTGGATCACCTGAGCTCGGGAGTTTGACACAGCCTGAGCGGTGAAACCCCGTCTCTACTAAAAATACAAAAAAAAAAATTAGCCGGGCGTGGTGGCGCATGCCTGTAGTCCCAGCTACTCGGGAGGCTGAGGCAGGAGAATTGCTTGAACCCGGGAAGCAGAGGTTGCCGTGAGCCAAGATCGCGCCACTGCCCTCCAGCCTAGGCAACAAGAGCGAAACTCCATCTCGAAAAAAAAAAAAAACCTTCAAAAAATGTTTAAAAACTTAATATGTAGTTCCTTGTAAAAATAATTGTGATTGTGAGGCCACCTAGTGTTCTAAGAAATACATGTATTTCAAATTCATAGTCATTTAAGTCAAATTAAAACACTAAATTAACCTTCTCGTTGAAAGAAAACTGATTTTCACCTATCGCTAATATAGCAAAAGCTACATTATATCAGTATACAAGACAGTCAATTGATAATAGTACTATTATTACACTGAAGAACATTTACCAAAAAATTATTATTATTTAACCCAAACATTTACCAAATTTGACAGGTATCTCAAATACATATTTGAAAGCTTAATGTGAGGAAACTATTTTATGCTTCATTGGAAGTTTACAATGTAAAGTTCTTCCATCCAATTCTCTCTAACTCAAAGCCCTTAGAAAGCAAAGGTAAACTGCTTGATATTTATGACATGAAAATAAGTCAGAATAGTGTAAAATTTTAAGGAATCCTATAATTCTTAGTAAGGGTAAAGACCATCATTAATCCACACGCACAGTGACACAATAACTCATGTTAAGCTTCTGGATCAGGGTTTTTCAGTCTCAGCACCACTAACATTTGGACCAGATCATCCTTTGTTAAGGGGACTATCCAGTGCACTGCGGGATGCTCGGCACCAGTCCTGGCTTCTACCGCTAGATGCCAATAGTACACCCCTTCCCCGTATGACAATCCAAAAGACTCCAGGCTAGATGCCCAATGCCCTGAGGTAGAGGGAGTAAAAAACTGCCCCATTTGACAACCTCTGATCTAGTGCAATAAATGGACTGGGTTGGATTGGTTAAGGCTTTATAAAATTTAGGATTTTAAAAGTGGACCGTTAAGTTCATTCAGAAAAAGGTCTCAAAGAGAAAAGCACCTTCGGAGTCCTGGTACAGGCAACCAAGTGTGGTAGGATTCCTGAACAATGAGGTCCCACCTCCCCCACCCCCACCCACTCAAGGATGAAGGGGGCAGGCAGCATCTACTCAGATCCAACGAATTGGTGGCATGAAGAATAGACAGCATAGTATTGCTAAACTTTTCATACCTTTCAAAAAGTCAGGCATCCAGATTTTTATGTGTAACTACAGGGATAAATGTGTTGGGAAGTAATCTAATGTTGTAAAGTAATAAATGTGTTGGGAAGTAATCTAATTCTGTAAGCCAAACAAAAAACATTTGGCCTCTAGGCCACAATTTTATCACCTTCTGCCAGTAGCAAGAGTTTTGAGACAAGACAGGGTTGGCTCTGAGTACGAGGATCTGTAAGAAGCTATGTACGAGGATCTGTAAGAAGCTATGCTTAACTATATGTCAACAAAGGAGAGGTGATACCAGCAAGTCTGCTGGTGCAAACAGGCAGACCCCTAATTCTAACTCTGAGAATTAGTCTCACCATTGGAGGATTACCTAACTATAGATCTGGCCACTAGAGCTGACTAGGGCTCCAATGAACAACTCTAAGTCCCTTGCAGGCCTCTGGATCATCAGAGGGGAATGTAGAAAGAATGGAGAAGGTAAGGGTTCTCCACTTGGAGGGAAGAACCTGCCAAGAGCTCATAATGAGAAAAGCCTCACAAGGACCTGGCCTTCCTGCTTTTCAAAAAGACTAAAGAAAACCTTAGGTAGAAAAGGTTAGGTCTAAAAGGCTGCTAACTAAGGAGGGGCTGGTATTTAGGCACCTAAACCCAAAGATCACTTATCATGTTAAGTCATTCATTGCAGTCAAGATTAAGATTAAGTTCCTAACAGGCTCTGGCAAAACCTTTTTACAGAAATGCTCCCTTATCTCCTGGGACCTCTCAATCATCAGATACCAAGCAGTCCATCTCCTGTCCAGGCTTGTGGTGAGGGGCAAAAAAAAAAAGGCTGAGCCAGCAAAGTAAGTAGGTCTGACCTGTCTCTAACCAGTCAAAATTGGACTATAACCTCAAAAATGACTTTTTGAAGAGAATCTGTTTGGGTGCTTCCCAACCAGACTGAGGGGTGGAATGATTTCCTCACAATGGAAAGGCCTCAGGGAGAACCAAAGTCAGGGTGTCTCCTGCTGGGGGGTAGAAGTTTGCAATTCCTTCTAGCAAGCCAATGACAAGCCCATGGTAGGGAAAGAAATGCACCATCGAGCCTCTGCCACCAACCTTGGAACACCTGTGCAAGTCACTTAGCTTCTGGCTAAAGTGTCATAAACTGCAAAATTGAGGGGAACGGTAGTAGCTGAGCATCTGAGGATTCTTGACTGTGGCACCTTTAGCCACCCACTTCTTCGAGGTCAAGGATTTACAAGGTGCCAGAAGCTGCTTTTGGTCAATTAAGGGGAGCAAAGGAGAGCCAACTGCACAGTGCAGGGGGAATGGGGGCCTTCTGCACTGTGGATGGGATGTCACAGAAGCTTGTTTTGAGAGTCTTACATTCTTTTAATCCTTGGGGCAACCTCAGGAAGTAGACAGTTCTCATCATCCCTACTGCACAGAGAGGAAAGTGAGGCTAACTTTTCCAAGACCACACAAGCAGTCCCTGCCCCCTAACCTCTATTCTACCAACCTCTACTGAGTCAATAAGAGGAGAAGGGAGCCATTTCCCTCCACTCCAAGGACCCTCCTCTGTGCTAGGCCAGCTTTCCTTCTAGAAGATTCTTCATGAAAACAGGGGATGTAACAGGGAACCATACACCTCTGCTCAGAACCCCACTACCCAAATCCCAAACTGCCTGATCCCAACCCCCGTGATGGACAAGGACAGACACTTATTTGCAAACCACATCCCCAGTCAGGTGCCATGACCATAGCAGTTGGCTGCCAGCTCAGGGCTCTGCTGCACTATCGCTGCTACCTGCCCAACAGCCTGGCTGGAGTCCTAGCTGAAGGTCCCAGCCTCTCTGGAACTCTGACCTCTCCTGCACAGGCTTCCAGAAGCAATCCAGCTATGACAGTCAAGGTTCCATGTAACTTTTGAGCAACCTGCACTTTGGAGTTCATTACAGGCAAATTTTTTATTTATTTATTTATTTATTTTTTGAGATGGAGTTTTGCTCTTGTTGCCCAGGCTGGAGTGCAATGGTGCCATCTCGGCTCACTGCAACCTCCTCCTCCCAGGTTCAAGCCATTCTCCTGCCTCAGCCTCTGGAGTAGCTGGGATTACAGGCATGTGCCACCACACCCTGCTAATTTTGTATTTTTACTATAGACGGGGTTTCACCATGTTAGTCAAGCTGGTCTCCAACTCCTGACCTCAGGTGATCCACCTGCCTTGGCCTCCCAAAGTCCTAGGATTACAGGCACGAGCCACCACGCCCTGTCCAGGCAAATCTTTTTAAGCATAAAAGGGCCTACATGTATTTAATCTACAAGACAAAGTAAAAGCCTTATCCATGTTAACTCAGTAATCAAGAAGACCTGCCCTTCACTATGGCAAGCAAATTATTTTTACAAAAACAGTTCTTCTAGCCCTGTAGCTAAAATGTACAGCCAAGGTTCCAAACTTTTATCTTTGATCACTAGGATAAATTCTAATTTTAAGTCTCAAGATTATAAGCCAGCTCCCAAAGGTACAGGCTGGATAAAGACACACATAACTTTTTTATTCAATGAGTACTTTCTAAGTACCTATTTACTAAAACTTACCGTGTACCAACGACTTCTCTAAATGCTTTATAGGTATTAACTCATTTAATTCTAACAACCTTATGAGTTAGGTGACATTACTACTCCAATATACAGAAGCTAAGGCACAGAGGTAAATTGCATGACCCAGTGATGCACAGAGAAGGAGGCAGCACCGTGCTTAGGCTCTGGAGCTACCATCCACAGCGAGCTTACAAACATACCCAACTTGCCCTGCACTTGGCCAGCAAACACTCGCAGCACCTACTCAAACCATCTGCCTCTTCACAACCAGTCTCTTTAGAAAGGAGACTTAATCAAGAAAAATGCCACCAATGGAGAAAGCAGGCTTAATTATAGCAAATTAAGGGAAGGGAAAACCAAAGAAATCATATAACTGTAGTAAGCCCCACTTTGAAAGGCGTACTTACAGAACAACTATGCTTTCTTGTCTACAAAGCAAGGTGGGTCTTCCAACACTATCTAATGCACATCCTTCTCCCACTTTGCATAATCTTTTTTTTTTTTTTTTTTTTTTTTTGAGACAGAGTCTCGCTCTGTCGCCCAGGCTGGAGTGCAGTGGCCAGATCTCGGCTCACTGCAAGCTCCGCCTCCCGGGTTCATGCCATTCTCCGGACTACAGGTGCCCGCCACCTCGCCCGGCTAGTTTTTTGTATTTTTTTTTTTTTTGAGACAGAGTCTCCCTCTGTAGCCCAGGCTGGAGTGCAGTGGCGCCATCTCGGCTCACTGCAAGCTCCGCCTCCTGGGTTCAGGCCATTCTCCTGCCTCAGCCTTCTAAGTAGCTGGAACTACAGGCGCCCGCCACCACGCCCGGCTAATTTTTTGTATTTTTAGTAGAGACGGGGTTTCACTGTGGTCTCGATCTCCTGACCTCGTGATCCGCCCACCTCGGCCTCCCAAAGTGCTGGGATTACAAGCGTGAGCCACCGCGCCCGGCCAGTTTTTTGTATTTTTTAGTAGAGACGGGGTTTCACCGTGTTAGCCAGGATGGTCTCGATTTCCTGACCTCGTGATCCGCCCGTCTCGGCCTCCCAAAGTGCTGCGATTACAGGCTTGAGCCACCGCCCGGCCACTTTGCATAATCTTTTAAAAGACTTCTGCCCAGGGCAGGGTCAAGTTCCTCTACTCAGGAGCCTCTACTCAGTCAGCTTCTCACAGGGCCATTGCCATTGACCCACAAAGCAGTAATTTACTAACTGGTGAGGACAAAGGTTCATGGCACAGGCTGTGTTTTTGGTTAGGAGCTATTTCCCCCACAAAATTGGCAGGCTTATGGCTCCACCTCCTTCAAGTCTTTGCCCGTAAGTCACTTTTACACAGACTATGACTCCCATATTTAAAATTGCAGCCACCAAGCCACAGAAATTCCTGTCCCTCTTTTCTGCTCTGGTGTTCTCTTTGTGCTTCCCACCAGCTCACAATTTGTTTCACCTATTTCAACGTCTGTCTCTACCCATTAGTATGCAAATTTAACGAGGGTAGGGATTTGGGCTGTTCACTGTTAAGAGTCTCAGAGCTTTGAAGATTGCCTGGCTTAGAGGACACACACAGCTATTTGTTGAGTAAGTGAATAAATACCCACAAAGAACAGATACTTGTCTCTACCTCTCAGACCTTCCCCCAGTTGTCAAATTCAGGCTGCAACCTTAGAATTCCCCGTAAGGAAGAAATGGGGCTTTTACTTCCAAAGAAAGATAATTTGGCAACTAAATCCATCATGTAAGTACCCAGCTTCCCAGAGTAGAGCAGGTAGAGAAGGAATCTGGAATGCTGAACTCTGTCAATGTTCGGGATCCCAGGAAGGTATAAAAGGAGAATAATAGAAGAGGACAAAAGTCAGGGATAGCATTCTCAGCAGGGTGGGAAACATGGTAATGAGAGGAAGACTACAAAGAAAAAGCAAAGCGCTGGGCGCAGTGACTCACGCCTATAATCCTAGCACTTTAGGAGGCCGAGGCGGACAGATCACTTGAGGTCAGGAGTTCAAGACCAGCCTGACCAACATGGTGAAACCTGAGGTCAGGAGTTCAAGACCAGCCTGACAAACATGGTGAAACCCCATCTCTACTAAAAATACAAAAATTAGCCGGGCATGGTAGTACATGCCCGTAGTCCCAGCTACCTGGGAGGCTGAGGTGGGAGAATCGTTTGAACCCAGGAGACAGAGGTTACAGTGAGACAACATCGTGCCATTGCACTCCAGCCTGAACAACAGAGCGAGACGCTGTCTGGAAAAAAAAAAAAGAAAGAAAGAAAGAAAAGCTTATGAAATTCCTTTTAGCAAGTAGTAAGTGCTGGTTAGAATGAAAAACATCATATACTGAGTGAAGACATTAGTTTTAGTTGAGCCATTGCCATTCACCCTTGGACAAATCACACCACTTTTCTGGTCTCCAGTGATTTCCTAATCCGCAGGATGGAATGCGGGAAGTGGGCTGGATTTTTAAGAAATTCTAGGACTGGTGCGGTCGCTCACGCCTGTAATCCCAGCATTTTGGGAGGCCGAGGTGGGTGGATCATGGGGGGTCAAGAGTTAGAGACCAGCCTGACCAACATGGTGAAAGCCTGTCTCTACTAAAAATACAAAAATTAACCGGGCGTGGTGGCACACGCCTGTAATCTCAGCTACTCGGGAGGCTGAGGCAGGAGAATCACTTGAACCTGAGAGGTGGAGGTTGCAGTGTGCCGAGATTGTGCCACTGCACTCCAGCCTGGGCAACAAGAGTGAACCTCTGTCTCAAGCAAACAAACAAACGAGCTGGACATGGTGGCACGCCTGTAATCCCAGTTACTTGGGAGGCTGAGGCAGAAGAATCGCTTGAACCCAGGAGGCAGAGGTTGCAGTGAGCTGAGATCACGCCATTGCACTCCAGTCTGGGTGACAAGAGTGAAACTCCATCTCAAAAAAAAAAAATTAGCTAGGCGTGATGGCAGGCACCTGTAATCCCAGCTACTCGGGAGGCTGATGTGAGAGAGAGAATTGCTTGAACGCAGGAGGCAGAGGTTGCAGCGAGCCAAATTGGACACAGCAAGACTTCATCTCAAAAAAAAAAAAATAGATCTCAAGGCAGCAGCTACCACGTAAAAAAAAAAAAAAAAGATAATGAATCATTCATATATACATTAACTAATTACTGATCATTAATACAACATATATCGAATACTTATTATGTGCCAGAAAGAATTCTAAATGATCATCTGTTAGGAACCCATTTAATTCTACTGACATCCCAATGACCTAGACATGACTTTTACTTAACATCTGAGGAAACTTTTGCACAGAGAGGTTAATTAATTTGCTTAAAACCACACAAGTAGTAAGGCATGAAAGAGGGTTTCTAGGTGTTTAGGATATAGACAAAAATAAGACAATACATGTATTTGCCCTTTTGGAGTTGATAAACATATTTAATTTGCTCTCCAATCAACAAAAGCATATTCAGTGAGCACCTGTTCTCAGTGCCGGCCAAGGTGCATTATTGTTGCAGTAAATTATCTACACTGTTATTATGCACTGAATTATCTCTTCACAGTCCTTCTAAAAGGAAGATTTTTATATCAAAAAAAAAAAAAGCCACTGGAAAAGGAAGTTCGAATACTGGCAAACAAAAAAGAAAAGTCACGCAGAAATACAGTTTAGCAAGCCACATTTTAAAAGCACTAAGCAATAAGTATTGTGATTTCTTTTTTTTTTTTAGACGGAGTTTTGCTCTTGTTGCCCAGGCTGGAATGCAAAGGTGCATCTCGCTCACTGCAACCTCCGCCCCCCCCAGCCCCGGGTTCAAGCGATTCTCCTGCCTCAGCCTCCCAAGTAGCTGGGATTACAGGTACCTGCCACCACACTCGGCTAATCTTTTGTATTTTTGGTAGAGATGGGGTTTCACCATGTTGGATAGGCTGGTCTTGAGCTCCAGACCTCAGGTGATCCACCTGCCTTGGCCTCCCAAAGTGCTGGAATTACAGGCATGAGACACTGGGCCCAGCCTTTTCACCACCAATGACTTTGTAATTCACTCAAAAATCTCTATTACAAAGTTAGGAGTTACAGGACAATTACAATTTAGTAACTGCTGTGACTGGCAACAGTTACTTAAATAACTGGTGATGTGAAAGGTCCCAAGAGCAAACTCAGTAAGGTCACACAGAATACATCTTTCCCTCCTTCCTCTACTTGATAGAATATATCTTTCCCTCTTCCTTCTACTCTCATTTTTCCTCACCAGTCACCTCCCAGACAAAAAGCTGCCAGTGTTACTTCCTGGGAGTAAAGATGGCAACGATACCCACTAATTAAGCAATCAGATGTCCCGCAAGGGTAGAACAGGCAGAGGTCAAGTGGACTGCAGAATATTCTCAGGACTCAGGAGCCAAATTAAGTTTCAAGTAACTCTAGGGCCAGGGCACAGAGATGGTTGTTAGAGAGAAGCACGAGATTGAAGAGAAAGGAAAAATGTATTAGATTTCACTTAGCATGGGCCGGGCGCGGTGGCTCAAGCCTGTAATCCCAGCACTTTGGGAGGCCGAGACGGGCGGATCACGAGGTCAGGAGATCGAGACCATCCTGGCTAACACGGTGAAACCCCGTCTCTACTAAAAAAGACAGAAAACTAGCCGAGCGTGGTGGCGGGCGCCTGTAGTCCCAGCTCCTCGGGAGGCTGAGGCAGGAGAATGGCGTGAACCCGGGAGGCGGAGCTTGCAGTGAGCTGAGATCCGGCCACTGCACTCCAGCCTGGGCGGCAGAGCGAGACTCCGCCTCAAAAAAAAAAAAAAAAAAAAAAAAAAGATTTCACTTAGCATATGATAAGACCATGATACAGTGGGAAAAGCTATGAGCTGGAAGGACCCTCTGTCATTATCAGCCTTGTGGTCTTGTCAAGCCTTGTCACCTCACTAGTCTCCATCTACTCACCTCCAAATTAACGGGAACTAAGTAGATTGGATTTCTGAGTTCTGACTAGGGGGTCTCCAGGAAGCCGCAACTACCCTCTCTCTCGGCAGAAAGTCACCAGCAGCTGCGCGTTTGGGAGTATAGTCGGCACAGGACTTTTCCCCGAAGCACAGGAGCCAGCGGCTTACAGCCACTAAGCAGTCCACTTGCAAACGCAGGTTGTGCTCGGGATCTCCTTCTTTGGCTGCAGGTCTTCCGGTATTATGGGCCTAACTCTTCCGTTACAAGTGTCCCTCCCGCAAAAAATGGGTCCGGGGGACCTGTACACCCTCAGAGCCCTAGTCCACAGCCCCACACTCAACAAAAATGTCAGGTGCTTACGCGGAGATCTCCTTCCCGTTCAGGATTTCTGCTGGCGCCATAGTCTTTATTAGTCCGCTGCCCACGATGGACACCACCAATATCGAGGTTCCAGTCCCTCTGCAGCCAAGCAGGACAGCCCAACCCACGTGCTTAGGGACTGGCCAGGGGGATCACACTACTGCGCCTGCGCCCCTGCCCGCTTCTTGGCAGACGCGGCAGCGCATGCGCAGCCCGGAAGGCCGGGTGTGCCTTAACCAGCTGAGAGCTAAAGGGTCGGGGCCTGAGGGACGGAAGAGGTAGGGGAAGATGAAGAAAATCGGTGATGAATGGCTGGCGGATATGATTGGCGGAAAGAAAGAGCCAGTCCACAGTGCGCCTTTGCATTCGGCGGGAAACCCGGCCGAAGACTAAGCTGGAAAGGACTCTGGTACCCGGCCCCAATTCCAGCCAATCAGGGAGTAGAGTTACGGGGCGGGGCTGGGGCGGGACAGTCTCGCGGGAGACAGTTTGGCGGGTTCGGGAGGTGCTTCTCCAGTATCCGCCCAGTCTTTGGGGACGCGGTGGCGGTGTCTCAATCGCCTGGCTTCCAGGGAGTTTTGGGCGGGTCCCCACCCTGGAGCGTGGCGGGCGCTGGACTCGACAGCACATGTGAAACTGGAGAGCTTGGCGCGCCTTCATACTATGTCACACACCTACGCCACCAGACTGGGGTCGGGCCCCTCTGCGTTCTGCTCTGGAGGGCCTGGGTCTGAGCCCAGTACCGGGCTTTTAGAATCTCCTCAGCTGAATCTGACGCTCAGCCCTGGGTGAAGCGCAGCCCGCTGTTTCAGGCCCCTCCGAGCTGGAAGGAGTGTCATAGCTGTAGCGCTCATGGCCTCCTCGGTGTTGGGGTCACCCCGTGTTTGCCAGGGCTCAGGGAGGGTCGTAGTCTAGATTTTGTCACCCCCACGTCCCCGCCCCGCCGCAGGTCTGGGGTTGGAGAATCCAAGCGGGCTTCATAAGCTAGATGCCAGTTGACCCTCGAGGAGGGATGCTCCCTCCCCTTAGGCGTCCATGCTGGAGAGGGAATAAGATGGGCGATTGCCTGGGGAGCCTGACAGGGCAGCTGGGATGCTGGAGAGGACTGGCCCCTTGAGTTACTGAGTCCGATGAATGTGCCTGCTCTGCTGGAGGAACTGCGCTCAGGTTACAGTCATCCCAGTATGGTCCTGAAGATGCGTGGTTCAGGTCACTTAGGACTTGACCAGATACCGGGTTTCTTTTACAGGCTGTTTCTGACGGTGGCCTGTTTCAACTAATGGCAGAGCTCATCTAAAACTTTTTTTTTTTTTTTTTCTGAGACGGAGTCTTACTCTGTCGCCCAGGATGGAGTGCAGTGGCCATTTTGGCTCACTGCAACCTCCGCTTCCTGGGTTCAATCTGTTCTCTGCCTCAGCTTCGCAAGTGGCTGGGATTACAGGCGCCACCTAGTTAGCCCGCCACCACGCCCGGCTAATTTTTGTATTTTTAGTAGAGAGGGGGGTTTCGCCATCTTGGCCAGGCTGGTCTTGAACTCCTGACCTGGTGATCCACCGCCTCGGTCTCCCAGAGTGCTGGGATTACAGGCGTGAGCCACCGCACCTGGCCTAAAACTGATTTTTTATTAATTTGGGGGCTTGTAGTATTTTTTTCTTATTTCTAAATTCTGAGGTTATTTATAGTAGCCCCATATATGGGATTAGATAATCTCGTGATTTTCTGTTTCTGGTAATTCTTTCTAATATATATATTTTTTTTGGTTTTTTGTTTGTTTGTTTGTTTGTTTGTTTTTGTTTTTGTTTTTTTTTTTTGAGACGGAGTCTTGCTCTGTCACCCAGGCTGGAGTGCAGTGGCCGGATCTCAGCTCACTGCAAGCTCCGCCTCCCGGGTTCACGCCATTCTCCTGCCTCAGCCTCCGGAGTAGCTGGGACTACAGGCGCCCGCCACCTCGCCCGGCTAGTTTTTTGTATTTTTTTAGTAGAGACGGGGTTTCACCGTGTTAGCCAGGATGGTCTCGATCTCCTGACCTCGTGATCCGCCCGTCTCGGCCTCCCAAAGTGCTGGGATTACAGGCTTGAGCCACCGCGCCCGGCCTGTTTGTTTGTTTTTGAGACGGAGTCTCGCTATGTCGCTCCGGCTGGAGTGCAGTGGCAGGATCTCCGGTCTTTGTAGCCTCTGCCTCCTGGGTTCAAATGATCCTCCCACCTCAGCCCCCGAGTAGTTTGGACCACAGGCGCATGCCACCATGCCAGCTAACTTTTCTATTTTTGATAGAGTTGGGGTTTCACTATGTTGATCAGACTGGTCTTGATCTCAAGGGATTAGTCTGCCTCGGCCTCCCAAAATGCCGGGATAATGGACATGAGCCAGCGTGCGTGGCCTTAAAGTTACTATTCTTAAAGTTTGCACAAGTGATATGTTAAAGGCACAGACTTAGTAATATAATGATGTCATAATAATAACCGTAAAACACACTGTCTCGTGTTGTACCTAAACAGGTGAAATTAAGAAGAAAATTGAAGGAAATGTTTCTGGTAAATTACAGATAGTGAATCTTTTGTCTTATACTACCAAATAGATATTGACTATTCCAGCTTTCTTATTTGTTGAGGAAGATGGCAGAAACCCCATTTTACAGAGAGGGATAGACTTTGAAAGATAACACCCAAAGCTGCATAGTTGTAGCTGGTATAGGCCCCATATCTGATGTTTCATCTCTAAATCTACCGCCTTTACCATCTCAACAGGCTGGGTTTTGACAGTATCTATGTATGAGTTGCATAAATCATTCATTCATGGAGCAAATAATTATTGAGTGGCCACTATGCCAACAGCACTGCTGTTAGATGCTAGAGATACCCCAGTAAACCAGCAAAATTTCTGCTCTTAGCTCATATTCTGGTGGAGGAGACAACGATGAAGTAAAGAAATACATAGGCTAATTTTAGAGATTATGACATGCTATGTTTTAAAAATAGGCAAGCTAAGAGTATAGGCAGTGATGCTGGGAGGTGGGAGAGTGTTGTCTCAGAAATGTGGTAAGAGAGATTTCTTTGGGCATCCCACCTGAGCAGAAACCTTAATGAAGAGAGGAACTTGGAATGTAAAAGAAAGAAAGCAAGGATTTGCTTTGAGCACCTGGACAGATGGGATTGCCATTCGCTGAGGTGAAATAAGGTAAAATGTAGAAGGACTAGGTTTTGGGGTTAAGATTATTAATTCGAGGCTGGGTGTGGTGGCTCACACTTGTAATTCTAGCACTTTGGTTGGCTGAGGCAGGTGGATCACCTGAGGCCAAGAGTTCAAGACCAGCCTGGCCAACATGGTGAAACCCCGTCTCTACTAAAAATACAAAAATTAGCTGGTCATGGTGGCAAGTGCCTGTAATCCCAGCTACATGGGAGGCTGTGAGACAAGAATTGCTTGAATCCAGGAGGTGGAGGTTGTCGTGAGCTGATATTGCACAACTGCAGTCCAGCCTCAGTAACAGAGTGAGACTCTATCTCAAAAAAAAAAAAAGATTATGAATTCAGCTTTAGACATTTTTAGATTTCTCTTAGACATCCAAATGGAGAGAAGATATTTAAATCCATGAGACTGAATGAGATCCAACCAAGGGAATGAGTGTAGGTAGAGAGAGGACCAAAGACTAACACCTAGAACCTTTCAGTGTTCAGAATGCAAGGAGACGGGAGGAACCAAGAAGGAAGATTGCAAAGGAGAGTCCACTTTGGGAGACCAAATACAGGAAGATCACTTGAATCCAGGAGTTTGTAGAACAGCCTGAGCAACATAGCAAGACCCTGTCTCTACAAAAATAAAAACTAAAAAACTTGCCTATAATCCAAGTACTTTGGAGGCCGAGGTGGGCGGATCAGCTGAGGTCAGGAGTTCGAGACCAACTTGGCCAACACAGTGAAACCCTATCTCTACTAAAAATATAAAAATTAGCCGGGTGTGACAGCTGGCACCTGTAATCTCAGCTACTCGAGAGGCCGAGGCAGGAGAATCCCTTGAACCCAGGAGGCAGAGGTTGCAGTGAGCCAAGATTGTGCCACTTCACTCCAACCTGGGAGACAGAGTGAGACTCCATCTCAAAATAAATTATTAATTAAAATTTTAAAAATTAGCTGGGCGTGGTCCATGTGCCTATAGTCCGTTACTCAGAAGGCTGAGGTGGGAGGATCCTGTGAGCCTAGGAGTTGGAGACTTCAGTAAGCTATAATCATCCCACTGCACTCCAACCTAGGCAACAGAGCAAGACCCTGTCTCTTAAAAGGAGAGTCCAGAGTGTTCTAAGGAAAACCCCAAGAGCATCCCACCTTAGAAGACAAGTGAAGAGGCCTGGCACGGTGTCTCACACCTATAATCCCAGCACTCTGGGAGGCCGAGGCAGGTGGATCACTTGAGGTTAGGAGTTCAAGACCAGCCTGACAAACATGGCGAAACCCCTGTCTCTACTAAAAATACAAAAACTAGCCAGGTGTGGTAGTGCACGCCTGTAATCCCAGTTCCTAGGGAGGCTGAGGCAGGAGAATTGCTTGAACTCAAGGGGCAGAGGTTGCAGTGAGCCGAGATCGTGCCACTGCACTCCAGCCTGAGCAACAGAGTGAGACTCTGTCTCAAAAAAAAAAAAAAACCAGAAGACAAGGGAAGAATGTGTTTCGTGGAAAAAAAGGGTAATTAATTCTGCAACTGTTGCAAATTGGTCAAATAAAGAATGAAAATCAATCTTTCAAAGAGAATAGAAGGACAAAATATTTTTACCTAAATGCTTATAAAGGCAGTTGCTAGAAAAAATGTTTACTTTTTGCAGAAGCCCCATTTTTACAGCCTTTTTAAGGGGTAATTTGATAATATCTACGAAAACAGCCAGTTGCGCGACTGGCTGGAGAGTTGCGCGATCTCGGCTCACTGAAATCTCTGCCTCCCGAGTTCAAGCAATTCTCCTGCCTCAGCCTCCTGAGTAGCTGGGACTGCAGGCGGTGCCACCATGCCCAGCTAATTTTTGTACTTTTAGTAGAGACAGGGTTTCACCATGTTGGCCAGGATGGTCTCAATCTCTTGACGTCGTGATCTGCCTGCCTTGGCCTCCCAGAGTGCTGGGATTGGTACAGGTGTGAACCACCATGCCTGGCCCGAAAGTTTTAAATTTGTATTTTCTTTGACATTATAATTATACTTCCAGGATTTTTTTTTTTTTTTTTTGACAGGATTTTACTCTGTTGCCCAGGCCAGAGTGCAGTAACACAATCATAGCTCACTGCAACCTTGAACTCCTGGGCTCAAGTGATCTTCCTGAGTAGTTGGGACTATAGATACATGCCACCACCCTGACGCCAGCCTCCATAATTGCTGAGGCAGCTCCTTTTTTTGAGATGGGATCTTACTCTCTCACCCAGACTGGAATGCAGTAGTACAATCATGGCTTACTGCAACCTCAAACACCTGGGCATAAGTGATGCTCCTGACTCAGCCTTCTGAGTAGCGGGTACCACAGGCACATACCACCATGCCCAGCTAATTTAAAAAATTTTTTTTGTAGATACAAGGTCTCACTTTGTTGTCCAGGATGGTCTTGAGTTGCTGGGCTCAAGCGATCCTTCCGCCTCAGCCTCCCAAGGTGCTGGGATTATAGGCATGAGCCACTGTGCCCAGCCAAAAGTTAGAAGATAATTGAATGGCATCTTAAAGTGCTGAAAGAAAAAATACTGACAACCCAGAATCTATGCTCAGTGAAATTATCTTTCAGAATTGAAGATGAAATAAATATGGTTTCAGAAGAAAAAAAAAGAAAACATTTATTGTCAGAAGAACTACACTATTAAGAAACACACCAGGCAATTTTTCAGGATGAAGGAAAATGATCCTTGGTGGCTACAGAGAACTGTAGGGTAGAATAAGGAGTAAAGAAAGGGTAAATAGAAATCCGTACTGACAGTTAATTTTAAAAATTCTATACAATTTATAACATATGAAAAAGTAAAATATATATCAAAAGTACAAGGGCAAGAAATGGTAGATGGAGTTATGCTATCATAAATGTTTTATTTAGGGGGTACCACAAAAGTATTAAAGTAGAATGTAATAGACTGGGCATGGTGGCTCACACCTGTAATCCGAGTACTTTGGGAGGCTGAGGAGAGCGGATCATTTGAGGTCAAGAGTTCAAGATCAGCCTGGCCAACATGGTGAAACCCACCTCTACTAAAAATACAAAAATTAGCCAGATGGCCGGGCGCGGTGGCTCACGCCTGTAATCCCAGCACTTTGGGAGGCCGAGACGGGCGGATCACGAGGTCAGGAGATCGAGACCATCCTGGCTAACACGGTGAAACCCCGTCTCTACTAAAAAATACAAAAAACTAGCCGGGCGAGGTGGCGGGCGCCTATAGTCCCAGCTACTCGGGAGGCTGAGGCAGGAGAATGGTGTGAACCCGGGAGGCGGAGCTTGCAGTGAGCTGAGATCCAGCCACTGCACTCCAGCCTGGGTGACAAAGCAAGACTCCGTCTCAAAAAAAAAAAAAAAAAATTAGCCAGGTATGGTGGCACGCATCTGTAATCCAAGCTACTTGGGGTGCTGAAGCACAAGAATAGCTTGCACCTCGGAGGCAGACGTTGCAGTGAGCCGAGATCGCGCCACTGCACTCTAGCCTGGGCGACAGAGCGAGACTCTCAAGAAAAAAAAAAAGAAAAAAGTAGAATGTAATAAATCAAATATGCATTATGTAATCACAAAATCCAGCTTAACAACTAAACAATAATTTAAAAGATATTAAAAACTTAACATGGAAGAAAAGTGAAATAAAAAACTTTATTAATCCAAGGCCGGGACTCAGTGGCTCATGCCTGTATGCCTGTAATCCCAGCACTTTGGGAGGCCGAGCCGGGTGGACCACTTGAGGCCAGGAGTTCCAGACCAGCCTGGCCAACATGATGAAACCCCATCTCTACTAAAAATACAAAAATTAACTAGGCGTGGTGGCATGTGCCTGTAATTCCAGCTTCTGGGGAGGCTGAGGCAGGAGAATTGTCTGAACCAGGGAATCAGGTTGCAGTGAGCTGCGATCGTGCTACTGCATTCCAGCCTGGGCAACAGAGTGAGACTCCCTCTCAAAAAATAAATGAACAAACAAAAACTTTTAAAATCCAAATTAAAGTGGTACAGTAGTAGTAAAGGAACAGAGAATAGATGGGAAAAACAATAAATAACGTGATAAACCCGACAATTTCAATAATTACTTTAAAGATAGATGGCATTGTAACTGCCCAGTGGGTTCACCTTGCCCGCTGCCTAGACAGAGATGATTTCTCAAGACGGGGGAATTGCAATAGGGAAAGATAAATTCATGCAGACCTGGCTGTGCGGGAGACCAGAGTTTTATTATTACTCAAATCTGTATCCAGGAGCATTCTGCCTTCAGAGTTTTTAAGGACAACATGGTGGGTGGGAGGAAGCCCGTGAACCATGAGTGCTGATTGGTCAGAAATGAAATCATAGGGAATGGAAGCTGTCTTCTTGAGCTGAGTCAATTCCTGGGTGGGGACTTCAAGATCAGATGAGCCACTTTATGGTGGTGCCAGCTGACCCATCAAGTGCAGGGTCTGCAAAATATCTCAAGTACTAATCTTAGGAGCAGTTTAGGGAGGGTCAGAATCTTGTAACCCCCAGCTGCATGACTCCTAAACCGTAATTTCTAATCTTGTGGCTAACGTTAGTCCTACCAAGGCAATCTAGTCTCCAGGCAAGAAGGAGGTCTGCTTTGGGAAAGGGCTGTCGTCTTTGGTTTTTTTTTTTTTTTTTTTTTTGAGACGGAGTCTCACTCTGTCGCCCAGGCTGGAGTGCAGTGGCCGGATCTCAGCTCACTGCAAGCTCCGCCTCCCGGGTTCCCGCCATTCTCCTGCCTCAGCCTCCCGAGTAGCTGGGACTACAGGCGCCCGCCACCTCGCCCCGCTGGTTTTTTGTTTTTTTAGTAGAGACGGGGTTTCACCGTGTTAGCCAGGATGGTCTCGATCTCCTGACCTCGTGATCCACCCGTCTCGGCCTCCCAAAGTGCTGGGATTACAGGCTTGAGCCACCGCGCCCGGCCCTTTGTTTTAAACTATAAACTATAAAGTAAGTTTCTCCCAAAGTTAGTTCAGCCTACACCCAGGAATGCACAAGGACAGTTTGGAGGTTAGAAACAAGATGGAGTCAGTTAAGTTAGATCTCTTTCACTGTCTCAGGCATAGTTTTGCACAGGCGGTTTCAGTATAGTCATTTCAGTACAAGACAAGATTTAAAAAAAAAAAAGAAAACTAATGCTTAGCATTTTCAAGAAACATACTGTAGGCCGGGCACAGTGGTTCACTCCTGTAATCCCAGCACCCTGGGAGGCTGAGGCAGGCGGATCACAAGGTTGGAGATCAAGACCATCCTGGCTAACACGGTGCAACCCCGTCTCTACTAAAAATACAAAAAAATTAGCCAGGCCTGGTGGCGGGCACCTGCAGTTCCAGCTACTCGGGAGGCTGAGGCAGGAGAATGGCGTGAACCCAGGAGGCAGAGCTTGCAGTGAGTTGTGATTGCACCACTGCACTCCAGCCTGGGTGACAGAGCGAGACTCTGTCTCAAATAAAATAAAGAAGGAAACATACTGTAGCCAGATGCCACCTATAGTCCCAGATACTTGGGAGGATGAGGCAGGAGGATAGCTTGGGACCAGTTTGAGACTAGCCTGAGCAACATAGCAAGACCCTGTCTCCAAAATTTAAAAATGTTTAAAAAGAGATATATTTTATATATAACAACACAGAAGGATGTTATTAAAAAAAATTTTAAATGACATTTGGGTAATGTGAATATTACCCTAAAGAAAGCTGCATCCATGTGGAACTGTTACCGGGAATGGGTCCCAATCTAGACCCCAAGAGAGGGTTCTTGGACCTCACGCAAGAAAGAATTAGGGTCAAGTCCATAAAGTGAAAGCAAGTTTATTGGGAAAGTAAAGGAATAAAGAATGGCTACTCCATAGGTAGAATCACAGTATGGGCTGCTTAACTCAGTATATTTATATTTATTTCTTGATTATATTCTAAACAAGGGGTGGATTATTCATCAGTTTTCTGGAAAGGGGCAGGCATTTCTCGGAACTGAGGGTTCCTCCTTTTTTTAGACTGTATAGGATAACTTCTTGATGTTGCCATGGTATTTATAAACTGTCATGGCACTGGTGAGAGAGTCTTTTAGCATGCTAATGCATTATAATTAGTGTATAATAAGCACAGAGGACAACCAGAGGTCACCTTTGTCACCATCTTGGTAGGTTTTGGCTGTCTTCTTTATCGCTGTTTTATCAGCAGGGTCTTTGTGATCTGTATCTTGTGCTGACCTCTTATCTCATCCTGTGACTAAGAATGCCTAAGTCCTGGGAATGCAGCCAGTAGTTCTGAGCCTTACTTTACCCAACCCCTACTCAAGATGGAGTTGCTCTGGTTCTAATGCCTCTGACAGAACCTCCTGATTGTCACAATATTACCAGTGGTGGCAGGCAGCTATTCACACCCAAATTTCACCTTTAAAAGAATGGCTTCAAAACTGACCTCAACCATGGGAAATACTGCAGAACTTAACACAGGATTGTTTTTCTCTTCATTTATGTACTATTTCTTTCTTTCCACCCCCCTCCCCACCCCAGATGGAGTTTTTCTCTTTTTGCCCAGGCTGTAGTGCAATGGCGCAATCTTGGCTCACCGCAACCTCTGCCTCCTGGGTTCAAGCGATTCTCCTGTCTCAACCTCCCAAGCAGCTGGGATTACAGGCATGCGCCACCACGCCAGGCTAATTTTGTATTTTTAGTACAGATGGTGTTTCTCCATGTTGCGACCTAGGTAACCCACCCACCTTGGCCTCCCAAAGTGCTGGGATTACAGGCATGAGCCACTGCATCCGGCCTACGATTTCTTTTTGAGACAGGTCTTGCTGTGTTGCCCAGGCTGGTTTCTAACTCCTGGGGTCAAGTGATCCACTGGCCTCAGCCTTCCAAAGTGCTGGGATTACAGGCATGAGCCACTGCACCCGGCCATTTCTCTACCATTTCTGATCTCTCTCTAGAAGCACTTGAATAACTGCACAGCTTTCTTCATAAGAAATATATTTTAGAGTCGGGCATGGTGGCTTATGCCTGTAATCCCAGCACTTTGGGAGGCCAAGGCGGGTGGATCACCTGAGGTCAGAAGTTTGAGACCAACCTGGCCAAGATGGTGAAACCCTGTCTCCACTAAACATACAAAAAATTAGTCGGGAGTGGTGGCACACACCTGTAATACCAGCTACTCAGGAGGCTGAGGCAGGAGGATCACTTGAACCCAGGAGGCGGAGGTTGCAGTGACCCAAGATGGCGCCATTGCACTCCAATCTGAGCAACAAGAGCGAAACTTTGTCTCAAAAAACAGAAAAACAGGCCGGGCGCGGTGGCTCAAGCCTGTAATCCCAGCACTTTGGGAGGCCGAGGCGGGTGGATCACGAGGTCAGGAGATCGAGACCATCCTGGCTAACATGGTGAAACCCCGTCTCTACTAAAAATACAAAAAACTAGCCGGGCGTGGTGGCGGGCGCCTGTAGTCCCAGCTACTCGGAGGCTGAGGCAGGAGAATGGCGTGAACCTGGGAGGCGGAGCTTGCAGTGAGCCGAGATCGCGCCACTGCACTCCAGCCTGGGTGACACAGCGCGAGACTCCGTCTCAAAAAAAAAAAAAAAAAAAAACAGAAAAACAAACAAACAAAAAATTACTGTTATTCCTCAGAGTAAGAGCAAAGATCATCCCCTGCAGAAGCTTAGGAACTATGCACAGAACTTTACAGAACAGGGGCAATGCTTTGACTGAAGGCTGACTACTGACCAGAGAATGGAATTCTGAGAGGGTTCAAGGAACAAAAGGAAACTAGGCAGGGAAAGGGAAGGCGCCCATCTGAAGCAAACTTCAGCTGCCGTCAGGATATCTTGTAGTGGTCACATGTTGTAGGCTCTGTTTTTGGAAGGTTTGGGTATTGCACAGGATTCCATTTGTCTACTTGGCTACACTCCTGCCTGAGGTACACTGTTGCCAGAAGAGAGGGTCCCAATCCAGACCCCAAGAGCAGGTTACTGGATCTTGCACAGGAAATAATTCAAGGGGAGTCACACAGCACAGAGAAAAAAGCAAGTTCATACAATGTTACAGAGTAGGTCATCCGCAGAAAGCAGGAGGAACACACCATCCTTGTTAGTGTCTCTACCACACTTACGAGAAGCTATAATTAACTTGGAACATGCAAATGTGCTCAATAAAGGTAGAGGCTATTGGTGTTATAGATGACCATTAATCTTTCAGCCTAAGCCTGCTCATTAACAGCATCTTTAATAAAGTGGGCTATACTCTTAGGATATCTGGACATTCTGCAGGATTGGTGGGAGATGTTCTGTATGGTCACAAATATTCTGTAATTATAATTGGTGGTCAGCTTGGGTGTGACTATTTTCAGACCAGTGGCTATTTTCAGACCACAAGCATTAACCTTACAGAGGCCTTGTGAGTGCCTAGCTACTCATTTAAAGATGGAGTCATTTCTGGTCATGTTTTATCAAACCAGAGGTCTGGTAAGGAGAGGTTTCTCTAACACCATGAGGTCAATGCCACTCAAGTATCTGGCTAGCCAAACTTGAAAGCAAAGAGTCCCAAATTGAGGATCAAGTTCCTCCAGAAATCATTGCTATGGGTGGCAAAGCAGTAGATTCCCTGAAGCCAATCTTCCACATTGTCTGGAATTTTGGGAGCTTCACTTGCCCAGCTGGCAGTGCCAATGGGGACCCCATTGGAAGCCATAGTAGCACCTTTGGGCTCTGCATAGGACTTGCTCAATGCACCATATTGGCATCGTTGGCTCTTTTTGTTATTTTAAGTTGAAATTTGAAGATTGGTTGAGTTGGTTTCATGATATGGTTGCCTACTGATATCTTACACAGAGTACACCTGGTTGAAAGAGAAAAGGCAGAGAGAAAAGCAGACTTTTCGGAGAAGTTGTTCTCAGGCACTAACAGATTCATCCCTTATATGCACGTGAATGGACAATAAGATTTCTTGGATATTTTCATGGCGAAGGGGAGGAGAAATTTTTATTGCTTTTTGAAGAAACATGATTTTTATTACCTTGGGTTATTCCAGGAGATAATTGATAAATGTTGAGTAGTTTGTTGGTCTTCTTCTTTTTTTTTTTTTTGAGACGGAGTCTCGCTCTGTCGCCCAGGCTGGAGTGCAGTGGCCGGATCTCAGCTCACTGCAAGCTCCGCCTCCCGGGTTCACGCCATTCTCCGGCCTCAGCCTCCCGAGTAGCTGGGACTACAGGCGCCCGCCACCTCGCCCGGCTAGTTTTTTGTATTTCTTAATAGAGACGGGGTTTCACCCTGTTAGCCAGGATGGTCTCGATCTCCTGACCTCGTGATCCGCCCGTCTCGGCCTCCCAAAGTGCTGGGATTACAGGCTTGAGCCACCGCGCCCGGCCGTTGGTCTTCTTCTTAAAGGAGGATCAAGGGAAGCAGTACAGCATGGTGGACTAGAAGCATTTCTGTTTTTTTGTTTTGTTTTGTTTTGTTTGAGATGAAGTCTTGCTCTGTCGCCGAGGCTGGAATGCAGTGGAGTGGTCTGTGCTCACTGCAACCTCCGCCTCCCGGATTCAAGTGATTCTCTTCCCTCAGCCTCCCAAGTATCTGGGATTACAGGCATGTGCCACCACTCGCAGCTCATTTTTAAATTTCTACTAGAGATGGTGTTTCACCATGTTGGCCTGGCTAGTCTCAAACTCCTGACCTCATCCCAAAGTACTGGGATTACAGGTGTGAGCCACCACACCTGGCTGAAGGATCTTCAGTATCATCTCTGTGATAGCTAAATTGTTTAGTGGGTTATCTACATGGGCCACTGACATCTAGAATTAGGGTATGAGCTGGGTTTAGAAGAAGGGAATGAGGCTGGTCTCCAACAGACAGTGATTCATATGATTAGCAGAAAGTGTTACAGAAGTCTGGGAGAGGAGGATGGGAGACAGATTATTGTCAAGGAGATAGTAAAAGGTTTATTTTGAAATCCTTAGACTATGCCAGGCTCAGTGGCTCACACCTGTAATCCCAGCACTTTGGGAGGCCGAGGTGGGTGGATCACCTGAGATCAGGAGTTTGAGACCAGCCTGACCAACATGGAGAAACCCGATCTCTACTAAAAATATAAAATTAGCCAGGCATGGTGTTACATGCGTGTAATCCCAGCTACTCGGGAGGCTGAGGCAGGAGAATCGCTTGAATCTGGGAGGCAGAGGTTGTGGTGAGCTGAGATCGCGCCACTGCACTCCAGCCTGGGCAACAAGAGTGAAACTCCATCTCAAAAATGTGCAGGGTTTCCTTTAAAAAGTTCAGCAACTACTTCCTTTTTTTTTTGAGATGGAGTCTCACTCTGTCACCCAGGCTGGAGTGGGTTGGTGCAATCTTGGCTCACTGAAACCTCTGCCTCCTGGGCTTAAGCCACCTTCTCACCTCAGCATCCTCGGTGGTTACTTGGGACTACCGGAGCATCACTTGAACCTGGCAGGCAGACGTTGCAGTGAGTCAAGATTGTGCCATTGCACTCCAGCCTGGGCAACAAGAGCGAAACTCTGT
This sequence comes from Theropithecus gelada, assembly GCF_003255815.1. Lineage (NCBI taxonomy): Eukaryota > Metazoa > Chordata > Mammalia > Primates > Cercopithecidae > Theropithecus > Theropithecus gelada. The sequence goes on along the minus strand of NC_037675.1, from coordinate 65,721,722 downwards.
CTCAAAAAAAATAAGGCTGGGTGCGGTGGCTTACGCCTGTAATCCCAGCACTTTGGGAGGCCGAGGTGGGGGGGTCACGAGGTCAAGAGATCGAGAACATCCTGGGCAACATGGTGAAACCTCATCTCTATTAAAAATATAAAAATTAGCTGGGTGTGGTGGCAGGCGCCCGTAGTCCCAGCGACTCTGGAGACTGAGGCAGGAGAATCGCTTGAACCCGGGAGGCAGAGGTTGCAGTGAGCCGAGATCACGCCATTGCACTCCAGCCTGGGTGACAGAGCAAGACGCCATCTCAAAAATAAAAATAAAAATAATTTTAAAATTAAAAAATAAAAAAAGAATATATACACATTTCTGTTAAATATGTTAAAAACAAGTAGTTTAGACAGTTCCTCTTCAAAGAGTTTCACTTTATTACAAACAAGGTGTTCTTCTCCAAGAGGTCTTTACTTCCTTGTACTGTCTGTCCTGAAGTCTTATTTCCCTGTTCTTTGTCTAAAGTAATCTTGCCCCGCAATCTATCAGCCCCTCCCGCCCTGCTGTGCTCAGGCATGACAGCCAAGAAATCACCCCCTCCCTGCTGTAACAGCTTTCCCCAAAAAACTGATCTTCCCGCCTTCCCACCAGTGTAACCCTATTTCTGCACTTTTCAAGTTAGCCAACCAGGTTCAGCTTAGATTGTGAGGTCCAACTCCAGCCAATGGAGGCAAGACACAGTAACAGGGACAAGCTGCATTAGAGATAATAAAAACCCCTTCTTTCCTTTGTTTGTGTGTGCTCTCGTGGTGACCAGACCTATGAGGGGCACTGTCCTGCAGGAGTAAATTTGCCTTGCTGAGAAAATTTATATTCGAGTGCTATTTTCTTTTATTGTGCAGCACTGAAAAATTTGCTTCTAACATGTATGTAGAAGTGGGACTACGTCTTTATAAGGCATGCATGTATTCAATTTTAGTAGATGCTAACTACAGCAGGCAAAATAATGGCTCTCCCAAAATATCCTTGTCCTAATCCCTGGAACCTATGAGTATATTTGGTTACATGGCAAAAGAGAATTAAGTTTACAGAGTTTGCCAAGAGGTGGCCTTAAAATAGGGAGAGCATTCTCGATCATCCAGGTGGGCCCAACTTAATCACAAGGGCCATTAAAAATAGAGAAGAGGGAGGCAAGAGAAGGAGAAGCAGATAAATTGTAGAATCAGATAAAGAACCAGAGAATAGCAGCTATGAGAAAGACTGGACGGGCCTGATCAATTCCTACTAATTTTAAAGATGGAGGAAGGAGGCAATGAGGCAAGAATGTGGCCAACCTCTAGAAGTTGGAAAAGGCAAAGAAATGGATTTTCCTCTTTCCAGAAGGAACACACCCTGTTGACACCTTAATTTTAGCCCAGTGGGACCTCTAGAACCGTAAGATAATAAATTTGTATTTTTTTTTTTTTTTTTTGAGACAGAGTCTCGCTCTTTCGCCCAGGCTGGAGTGCAGTGGCCGGATCTCAGCTCGCTGCAAGCTCCACCTCCTGGGTTTACACCATTCTCCTGCCTCAGCCTCCCGAGTAGCTGGGACCACAGACGCCCGCCACCTCGCCCGGCTAGTTTTTTTTTTGTATTTTTTAGTAGAGACGGGGTTTCACCATATTAGCCAGGATGGTCTTGATCTCCTGACCTCGTGATCTGCCCGTCTCGGCCTCCCAAAGTGCTGGGATTACAGGCTTGAGCCACCGCGCCCGGCCATAAATTTGTATTTTTTAGCCGCAAAGTTTATGATAATTTATTACAGCAGCAACAGAAAACTCATACACTGCCAGTTTTCCAAAGTAATTTTATCGATTTATATACTTAAGGAGCTTTGAAAAAAATATCTGTACTTCAGCCTCATACCACAAACTGAACTGGAATCTCTGGATAGGCCTAGGAAGAAAAATGTCCTTAAGTCATTTCATTGCATCTTGAAGGTTGAGAATCGTTTATCTAAAGCCTTAAATCTAAATCCAATTCTTACCATTAAAGGAGAGTGTGGCAGTGATTTGGCCACATGATTAAAACCTTTTCTAGGAAAGAGTGTTCCATGTATTTGAGGATCTCCCCTGTTTGCTCAGAGTTAACACAGCTAACATCTTGCACTGTGCCATGATTGAACAATCAGTTCCTACTAACACAATTCATAAAGGAGCATTAACCCTAAGCCGTCTTTGTTTCTACAAGAGATTTTTCTTTAATATGCTCAGAAGGTGGCGCTTTCAGAAACTGGCCCGCCTTAACACCTTGGCCTTTATGGAGAGTTTGGCTGTAGGAGCTGGTAGGGCCTCCATTTCCTGAGAGAAGGGTGTCCTGGAGGGAGGAGAGGATCTGCCTGGTTCATGGCAAGGCTGCTGTGTGCTAAGGCTGCAGCAGGCAGATGAACCTTGGGTCGTGGCCCTGGGGAAATTCTGAATAAAGTGGTTCTCACAACTTGAGCAGGCTGGGCTGCAAGTGGAGGCTCTGGGCAGGGTGTCCCTCACCTTTCCTCTTTTGCTAGGCTGGTGATATTGTTGAGAGGAAGGATAAGCAAGTTTCTTACATTGCAGCCAGGGATCCTAGAATCTGGGGAAAGAGCCTCCTTCCCCAAGTTTGCAAGACAGCTTCTTTAGTAGTGATACCACTAACTACTGAGGTTCACTCGGCAACAAATGTATAAATCCTGAGAAGACTTGGGCAGTTTCTATCACAAAGATATGTCATCAAAAAGAATGAAGGGTGATCTAATGTTGAAGCTAGTATTCATGTACCTTCCTGACAGATGTCAAATATTACAGTGTTTCCCTTTAAAATCAAAATATTCAGGCTGGGCACGGTGGCTCATGCCTGTAATCCCAACACTTTGGGAGGTTGAGGCGGGCGGATCACCGGAGGTCAGGAGTTCGAGACCAGCCTGACCAACAAGATGAAACCCCCATTGTAGGGGAAAAGAAAGAAAGATCAGACTGTTACTGTGTCTATATAGAAGGAAGTAGACATAAGAGACTCCATTTTGTTCTGTATTCGAGATGCTGTTAAACTGTGACCCTACTCCCAACCCTGTCCTTGCAAGAGACATGTGCTGTGGAGACTCAAGGTTTAGTGGATTTGGGGCTGTGCAGGATGTGCTCTGTTAAACAAGTGCCTGAAGGCAGCATGCTTGTTAAAAGTCATCACCATTCTCTTAATCTCAAGTACCCAGGGACACATACACTGCGGAAGTTCGCAGGGACCTCTGCCTAGGAAAGCTAGGTCTTGTCCAAGGTTTCTCCCCATGTGATAGTCTGAAATATGGCCTCGTGGGAAGGGAAAGACGATCATCCCCCAGCCTGACACCCGTGAAGTGTCTGTGCTGAGGAGGATTAGTATAAGAGGAAAGAAGGCCTCTGGGCAGTTGAGATAGAGAAAGGCATCTGTCTCCTGCCCTTCCCTGGGCAATGGAACATCTCGGTGTAAAACCCGATTGTTTTTTCTATTTACTGAGATAGGAGAAAACAGCCTTAGGGCTGAAGGTGGGACTTGCTAGCGGCCATGCTGCTCTTTATGCACTAAAAATGTTTATGGAGATGTTTGCATATGCATGTCAAGGCACAGCACTTTTCTGTTGGGGTCTGCGTGTTTCCTAAACAAAGGAATGAACACACAAGACAACACAAGACAAGACAAACATGGCGGCCGCCTCGAATAGCGCGCTCCGCTTTATTTTATACAGTCGTTTGTGGAATGTTGCCAAGTCACAAGACACATTGTTGTTTTTCTCACCTTTCCCTGACTTTCTGGATTTTCAAGATGTTTACATATAAACAGGCCTCCAACGCCCTGCTTCATTTGCAAGAGCAGGACTTGTCGGGAACGCCCTGCTTCGTTTGGTTTGCGAGAGCAGGACTTATGGGGAACACCCTGTTTGTGAGCACGTAGTCCTCTACACTTTTCCTTAAACTTATTCCTGTCACAGAGATCTTTATTCATATGTCTTTCTGCTGACCTTCTCCCTACTATGATCCTATTATCCTGCCACTTCCCCTTTTCCGAGATGGCAAAGATAATGATCAATAAATACTGAGGGAACTCAGAGACCGGTGCCGGAGTGGGTCCTCTGTATGCTGAGCACCGTTCCCCTGGGCCCAGTTTTTCTTTCTCTATACTTTGTCTCTGTGTCTCACTTCTTTTCTCAAGTCTTTCGTTCCACCTAACAAGAAACCCCACAGGTGTGGAGGGGCAGGCCACCCCTTCACCCCGTCTCTACTAAAAATACAAAAATTAGCTGGGCGTGGTGACAGGCGCCTATAGTTCCAGCTACTCAGGAGGCTGAGACAGGAGAATTGCTTGAACCCAGGAGGCGGAGGTTGCAGTGAGCCGAGATTACGTCACTGCACTCCAGCCTGGGTGACACAGCGAGACTCCGCCTCAATAAATAAATAAATAAATAAATAAATAAAATCAAAATATTCCATGGCATGCTGAGATCCTTCCAGTGCACCAGTGTGCCTTGGCACATAGTTTGGGAATCATGGCTGTGGCCATTTGGAAAGTGATTCTCACGTATCCCTTGAATGAGTATTCAAGATAATTATTTCATTCCAAAATGTTACTTCTGTAAGGTCCAATATAACCTCAGCCCTCCCATGCTGAAGAGCTCTCTGAAACAGGCATTGACTCCCACAGGCCTGTCCAGCTTCTGACTTGTTCCCACAAAGGATATCTTGGGTACATCTAAAACTACCTCGGAAGGTGAGCAGTTTCCATTTTTATTTTAAATTTTCAATTTTATTTATTCATTATTTTTTGAGATAGAGTCTCACTCCGTCACCCAGGCTGGAGTGCAATGGCGCGATCTCAGCTCACTGCAACCTCCACCTCAACCTCCTGAGTAGCTGAGAATAGTTTCTTGAAAGTCACTGAGCTACAAAAAGATTACAGAAATCAAGATATGTTATTAGTTTGGGTCACCCATGTATTATGTACAAAGAATTGGTACTAGAAATTTAGTCTTATCAAACATTATTAAATGTAATATATTCTACTTTTTTTTTTTTTTTTGGACACGGAGTCTGGCTCTGTCGCCCAGGCTGGAGTGCAGTGGCCGGATCTCAGCTCACTGCAAGCTCTGCCCCCGAGGTTCGCGCCATTCTCCTGCCTCAGCCTCCCAAGTAGCTGGGACTACAGGCACCCGCCACCTCGCCCGGCTAGTTTTTTTTTTTTGTATTTTTTAGTAGAGACGGGGTTTCACCGTGTTAGCCAGGATGGTCTCGATCTCCTGACCTCGTGATCCACCCGTCTCGGCCTCCCAAAGTGCTGAGATTACAGGCTTGAGCCACCGCGCCCGGCCAATATATTCTACTTTCAAACAGTATTTTTAAGCTAGAAAAATGGTCTCTTCTATTACAATAACTCTATTTAAAATTTCCTTTGCAGCCGGGCGCGGTGGCTCAAGCCTGTAATCCCAGCACTTTGGGAGGCCGAGATGGGCGGATCACGAGGTCAGGAGATCGAGACCATCCTGGCTAACCCGGTGAAACCCCGTCTCTACTAAAAAATACAAAAAAAAAAAAAAAAACTAGCCGGACGAGGTGGCGGGCGCCTGTAGTCCCAGCTACTCGGGAGGCTGAGGCAGGAGAATGGCGTGAACCCGGGAGGCGGAGCTTGCAGTGAGCTGAGATCCGGCCACTGTACTCCAGCCTGGGCGACAGAGCGAGACTCCGTCTCAAAAAAAAATAAAATAAAATAAAAAATAAAATAAAATAAAATTTCCTTTGCATTTAAATTTTTTCTTGTTTTTACACTTTTATAGAGTAAACTTAATTTTATTGCTGCTTATTTTGTTATTTTTCATCCATAAGGTAATTACATTTTGGACTTCTGATTTGCTGAATACCAGTCCCCTAAATACACATTTCTCTACCCATCCTCCAAAAACCATAGTGATCAACACAGAGATCAAATAAAAACTACCTGTAAATCATGCCTAAAGCAAAACTAGAGAATACCACAAACTTCAATTTGCATGTAAGTGGGGAAATAAATATCCTAAACCAGCAGAGGCTGCTACAGAGGAAGGTGCAGCTAATTTTCACCGGTGTAGAACACAGACGACCTTACCCCCAGAAACAAGACAGTTCATAAATGATGAAATACTGAGAACAAATCTGAGATCTGGTGGATCAGAACACTGACAAATGAAGGAAAAGCAAGGGTCTTGGAAGCACATGAGACCAAAAATGGCAGTTGTAGAGGGCAAGGTTTCTGAGGGGAGAGGGAGGTAATTGGGTGAGGTGTTCCTTGGAGGCTTGGTAATAAAGGAAGAGCAAAAAGCAAACAGTGGAAATTAAGAAGTTTATACAAATGAGACAGTATTACAGAATCAGACATCATACCTCACTCCCAAAATAAAAGGCTTGATCTAGTAAACTTTAGAAACTGTACTCATTGTGCCAACAGAAGAGGGTGGTATTGAGCTAAGGAACCTAGTGAGTAAGCCCTGCCTCCAGCTACCCTAAAGTACCCTCCAGCTACCCTGAGGGTACCAGCTACGCTGAAGACCAGAGCAATTCAAGGAATTTGAAAATGAATACAGAAATAGCAAATTATATTCACATAAAATTAAGAAGAAAAGAGAAAGGCACTATCATCTAAACCATTCAGGTAATGAAGGAAAAAAAAAAAAAAAAGAAATACTCCCAAAAGACAGCCATTGGCCGGGCATGGTGGCTCACGCCTGTAATCCCAACACTTTGGGAGGCTAAGGAAGTTGGATCACCTGAGGTCAGGAGTTCAAGACGAGCCTGGCCAACATGGTGAAACCCCGTCTCTACTAAAAATACAAAAATTAGTCGGGCATGGTAGCGCCGCCTGTAATCCCAGCTACTTGGGAGGTTGAGGCAGGAGAATTACTTGAACCCAGGAGGGGGAGATTGCAGTGAGCCAAGATCATGCCACTGCACTCCAGCCTGGGCAACACGAGCAAAACTCCATCTCAAAAAAAACAAATACAAACAACAACAACAAAAAACCAGCCATGAAACATAGGACACATATTTGACACAACACCCTGAAAAAAATTAAGTATCAATTTTAAAAGGATTTACAAGAATGGGGGAAAAACTTTATTTTGAATCAGAAATGTAATAATTCAGAATATAAATGAACAAAAAAGATGTCCAAGATACCTAGATGTGAGAGTTTAACTCAGGCGAGAAAACACAAAATCATCTAAAAAGTGAAGAGTGAACTACAAAGTGACCAAAGGAAAACAGATTTGACTGAAAATAAGGGACTGGACACGGTGGCTCACATCTGTAATCCCAGCACTTTGGGAAGTCAAGGCAGGAGAATTGCTTGAGCCCAGGAGTTTGAGACCAGCCTGGGCAACATGGTGAAACCTTGTCTCTACAAAACATACAAAAATTAGTCGGGTGTGGTGGTGGCACGCTTGTAGCCCCAGCTACTCAGAAGGCTGTGGTGAGAGGATTGCTTTAGCTCAGGAGGTCGAGGCTGTTAAGGAGAGAAAAAAGTGAAATGCTAATATCATGACTTTATGTTTTAAGCATATCTTAAGGTATAAGTTTCCTAAGCAACTAACATATGGAGATGTGACATATAATTTAAAAATTGCCCCTAATGATCAGTTAGCCTTTTAAAAATTCTCTCAAGGCTGGGCGCAGTGGCTCAAGCCTGTAATCCCAGCACTTTGGGAGGCTGAGATGGGCAGATCACGAGGTCAGGAGATCGAGACCATCCTGGCTAACACGGTGAAACCCCCTCTCTACTAAAAAATAAAAAACAACTAGCCAGGCGAGGTGGCGGGCGCCTGTAGTCCCAGCTACTCAGGAGGCTGAGGCAGGAGAATGGCGTAAACCCGGGAGGCGGAGCTTGCAGTGAGCTGAGATCTGGCCACTGCACTCCAGCCTGGGCGACAGAGCAAGACTCCGTCTCAAAAAAAAAAAAAAATTCTCTCAAAATATTTGCTTTATAAGTATAGTGAAAATCTAAGCAAGTTTAGAAGCACTACTCTATTCTCCTAGACAGTGACACAGAAAATGACATACATGGTTTCCCCTGAGCTTCACATGATGACACATGATGTCATAGAACTCTACCCTCCTGGTCACTGGTTAGAGTATATAAAATAATCATATATCCCATCCCTAGCCACTGTGGGTTTAGCAGGGATAAACACTTGACCTAAACTGGGCCAATAAGACCTTTTCTTGGGATTCTCTGTCCTGTCAAGAAACTCCATATAAATCTCCATGGTTGCCAGTGACCATGTTTCCTGTCATGGAGAAAAGCAACCAGCAGTCAGACGGATGAGCTGACACATAGATGCCAAGAAGCGACCATGAGAAAGGGTTTGTAGGTTCCAGGTGCCGATCCTGGGGCCCAGGTGCATCTCTGTCTCCCTGGAGGTTAGATTGTTTAATTCATCTTTGATTCCATAGGCCAGTTAGTTACAGTCTAAGTAGGCATGGGTGTTTATCACTTCAACTAAATTAATTTTAATTTTATTGTTTAAAAAAACCCCTCTTGTTCTTGTCCTGATACTTCTTCAGGTGTGCTCTTTGCTGTGGGGGGCTCAGAAGTGACAGCACCTAACATCTGCTGGGTCTTTTCTTTGTCTGATCTTGCCTCTTGCTCTGCAGAGTCTAACGCAGTTTTCAAGTTTTCTCTTTTCACAACTGCCTTCTCTTTCATCGTTTCAACATTTGCTAAAGATTGCCTGAGCCTTTCGATTGTTTTGTCCTGTGACAGCATGTAAGATGGGGGAAAGGAAGGAGATAACTATGATTAGATCTCTTCTAAATAACAGTTATGATAACTCTTGCATCTTTTCCTTTTCTTTCTTTTTTTTGTGGAGAGAGAGATACATGGAAAAGAAAAACATTCCATAATTTCTAAATTAAGACATTTCCCCACCATCGTGCTCATCAATAACTATTACTTAGCACTTTTATTAACTGGCCACTTGGGATTTAAATAGTCTTAACATGTTTCCTGCATCCTCAAAGGTCTTAAAGCCCTACATTAATCAAATACAGAAATACAGAACATAACTGGCATTTCAGTAAGAGAAATATTGCTGATAAACTGGCATATCATTTGATCAGTTATTTAGTGCCTGTTTGGCTTAAGGCATAATTTTTGAAATAGTATAACTGAAGCTTGATATGGAGAAGGTCCAAAGAAGAGCCCCCAAAATGACTACAACTTTTAACTATCACCCCAATAAGAGACACAAGTAAAACTAAAACAAAAAACAGGCTGGATGTGGTGGCTCACACTTGTAATCCCAGCACTTTGGGAGGCCAAGGCAGGGAGATCACTTGAGGTCAGGAGTGTGAGACCAGTCTGGCCAGCGTGGTGAAACCCTGTTTCTACTAAAAATACAAAACTTAGCTGGGCATGGTGGCACATGCCTGTATTCCCAGCTACTTGGGAGGCTGAGATAGGAGGATTGCTTGAACCTGGAAGGCAGAGGTTGCAGTGAGCCAAGATCACGCCACTGTACTCCAGTCTGGGTGACACAGCGAGACTCCATCTCAAAAAGAATAATAATACTAATAATAAAACAAGAAACAAGGCATTTGTAATCATAACACTTAGAATACCAACTGAGGAATAAGGAGAAGGATATATGGATATATGGGGGTTTCAATTGTATTGGTAATATTTGTTTCTTAAAATGAGTGGTGAATTCCAATTCCAATTTTATTCTATATGCTTTAATATTATATATACTCTTTGTATGTATGTAAAATAATTTTAATATTAATTTTTTTTAACTTCAATGAACAGCATGCTGCTAAAATGGTAAAAGACCAAAGCTTAAGTGAATTTCTGAAAGCCTCACTTCCTTTACTCACTTTAAGGACATTTACTCTTGTCAGCTGGGTTTTCATATTTTTATTAGATGATTTCAAATCACTGAGCTGTTTCTGAAGTTTCTGAATTGTCTCCTCCAATTTTTGCATTGTGGCAATCTGCAAATTCCGCCAAATATTCAATAACCTTTGTTGCATGTTGTCTTTCTCTAGCTTTCTTAACTTCTTGTTAAGCTTGTCTATCTGGGAATGCTTAGTCCCTGAGTTTTCCTTTGCAGAAATCAACAGTATTGAAATAAAAAAATGCGCTTTAAGATGTTATTCTGAACTAGCATAATACCACATCCACTCCAGACTAACACACTGCAGGTTTAACAATACTTCCATAAGTAAAATATTTTTCACCATAAATATGCATTATTAAAATAATCAGGAAAATAAAATATGACAATAAAAGTGATGACTCAGGACTACCAAGGGTACAATGAAATAGATTTTATAAGTACCAAGCAGTAGTATAGATTAGTTCAACTTTTCTAGGAATGTATTATAAAGAAATAATCAAACGTGGATAAATTCACACAGGGGCCGGCCACGGTGGCTTACACCTGTAATCCCAGCACTTTGGGAGGCCAAGGCAGGCAGATCACGAGGTCAGGAGTTCGAGACCATGGCCAACATGGTGAAACCCCGTCTCTACTAAAAGTACAAAAGTTAACTGGGCATGGTAGCAGGTGCCTGTAATCCCAGCTACTGGAGAGGCTGAGGCAAGAGAATCGCTTGAGGGTTGATTGAAGGCAGAGGTTGCAGTGAGCTGAGATTGCGCCACTGCACTCCAGCCTGGGCGAAGGAGCAAAACTCCGTCTCGGGGGGGGGGGAAAGATTCACACAAAGATATTCTTTATTTTATTTTATTTTTTAAGTTAGGGTCTTGCTCTGTCGCCCATGCTGGAATGCAGTGGCGTTATCACAGCTCACTGCAGGCTCGACCTCCCAGGCTCAAGTGATCCTCCCATCTCAACCTCTGGAGTAGCTGGGACTACAGGGTGTGCACACCCAGCTTTTTTTTTTTTCCTCAAACTCCTGGGCTCAAGTGATTCTCTTGCCTTGCTCACCCAAAGTGCTGGTATTACAAGCGCGAGCCACTGCACCCGGCCACAAAGATATTCAGATATTCTTTTTGAATATCTGAGAGATTTGCTCTTGTGGCCCAGGCTGGAGTGCAATGGCATAATCTTGGCTAACTGCAATCTCCGCCTCCTGGGTTCAAGTGATTCCCCAGTCTCAGCCTAGTAGCTAGAATTACAGGCACCTGTCACCATGCCTCACTAATTTTTTTATTTTTTTTATTTTTTATTTTTTTATTTTTATTTTTTTTTTGAGACGGAGTCTCGCTCTGTCGCCCGGGCTGGAGTGCAGTGGCCGGATCTCAGCTCACTGCAAGCTCCGCCTCCCGGGTTTACGCCATTCTCCTGCCTCAGCCTCCCAAGTAACTGGGACTACAGGCGCCCGCCATCTCGCCCGGCTAGTTTTTTGTATTTTTTAGTAGAGACGGGGTTTCACCGTGTTCGCCAGGATGGTCTCGATCT
>NC_037675.1:65684425-65709971 GCF_003255815.1 Theropithecus gelada | reverse complement strand
GCTCACGCCTGTAATCCCAGCACTTTGGGAGGCCGAGGCGGGCGGATCACGAGGTCAGGAGATCGAGACCATCCTGGCTAACACGGTGAAACCCCGTCTCGGCCTCCCAAAGTGCTGGGATTACAGGCTTGAGCCACCGCGCCCGGCCTTAAGATATTCTTTACAACATTATTCATAATAGAAAAAACTGAAACAGGCCGGGCACGGTGGCTCACGCCTGTAATCCCAGCACTTTGGGAGGCCGAGGCGGGCGGATCACGAAGTCAGGAGATCGAGACCATCCTGGCTAACAGGGTGAAACCCCGTCTCTACTAAAAATGCAAAAAATTAGCCGGGCGAGGCGGCGGGCGCCTCTAGTCCCAGCTACTTGGGAGGCTGAGGCAGGAGAATGGCGTGAACCCGGGAGGCGGAGCTTGCAGTGAGCCGAGATCGCGCCACTGCATCCAGCCTGGGCGACTAAGCGATACTCTGTCTCAAAAAAAAAAAAAAAAAAAAAAGAAAAAGAAAAAACTGAAACAATGCAAATGTCAAAAAAGAAAAATTATTACATGATAGATTATCTATTCCCTAGAAATTGTTTTCGAAAATATTTATTAAGAAAAAATAACAGCCGGGCGCGGTGGCTCAAGCCTGTAATCCCAGCACTTTGGGAGGCCGAGACGGGCGGATCACAAGGTCAGCAGATCGAGACCATCCTGGCTAACCCGGTGAAACCCCGTCTCTACCAAAAAATACAAAAAACTAGCCGGGCAAGGTGGCGGGCGCCTGTAATCCCAGCTACTTGGGAGGCTGAGGCAGGAGAATGGCGTAAACCCGGGAGGCGGAGCTTGCAGTGAGCTGAGATCTGGCCACTGCACTCCAGCCTGGGCGACAGAGCGAGACTCCATCTCAAAAAAAAAAAAAGAAAGAAAAGAAAAAATAACAATGATATAGTTAATGAAAAAAGTAGGATTAAGAAAAACTATGCATAACTCGATTATGATAAAAAATATACATGGAAAATAACCAGAGGGAAATGTACCTATATTTAATATTAGTTATAGCAAAATGGTGGCAGTACTGGTGATTTCAATTTTATTTCTATTATTTTCTACTTTACAAATCTTCACTAATACACATGATTTTTATATTTTTTGAGACAGGGTCTCACTCTGTTGCTCAGGCTAGAGTGCAGTGGTGCAATCACAACACACTGCAGCCTCGACCTCCCATTCTCAACCCATCGTCCCACCTCAGCCTCCCCAGTAGCTGGGACTATAGGTGTGTACCACGCCTGGCTAGTTCTTGAATATTTTGTAGAGACGAGGTGTTGCCATGCTGTCCAGGCTGATCTAAAATTCCTGGGCTCCAGCTATCCACCCACCTCAGCCTCCCTAAGTGCTGGAATTAGGGACGTGAGCCACCATGTACAGCTGAATTAATTTTATTATGAGAAAAAAATTAGTTATCTACAATGTTATTACAAAAAAAGTGTGGTAAATGTTTTAATCAATTAAAAGAACTAAGGCCGGGCGCGGTGGCTCAAGCCTGTAATCCTAGCACTTTGGGAGGCCGAGACGGGCGGATCACGAGGTCAGGAGATCGAGACCATCCTGGCTAACACGGTGAAACCCCGTCTCTACTAAAAAATACAAAAAACTAGCCGGGCGAAGTGGCGGGCGCCTGTGGTCCCAGCTACTCGGGAGGCTGAGGCAGGAGAACGGCGTGAACCCGGGAGGCGGAGCTTGCAGTGAGCTGAGATCCGGCCACCGCACTCCAGCCTGGGCGACAGAGCCAGACTCAGTCTCAAAAAAAAAAAAAAAAAAAAAAAAAAAGAACTAAAATAACGTATTAAGGAACAAGAATCAAAATGGCACATTTTTCTCAATAACAATCCTAGACACTAGAAGACAATGGAGTCTGTGTGTGAAAATAAAGTCTAAACTCAGCTATCAATTGAGTATGCTGATTCAAAGACATTGTCATTCACACAAGGACCTCAAAAAATGTCTCTCTACAAGGCACCATTTCTTAGGAAGCCATTGGAGGATGTGTTCCAGTAAAATAAGAAAGGAAACCAAAAAAGAGGAAGAAATGTGATTTGGCAAACAATGAAACCTAACCAGGAGATTAGAGAAGGAAAGTCACAGGATCATAGCTGTGTCCAGGCCCCCAAAGCAAAATCCAGACTGAAGCAAGGGAATGAAGGACTTTGGGAGAGAAGAAATGGGAGATTTTTACAGACTAAAGGATCATCTGATACAGATTTGGGCGGGAAAAAACCTTAATAAATGAATGCTGAAAATTAAATGTATGAAAATATAAGGAAGGCATTAACTATAGGAAAAATAAAATGCAATACAATAAAGAAAATGTACCAAGAATATAGAACTTCACGCTTTCGTAAACATTTAGTATCACGGTAATGTAAATGCTGATTATGCATTTAGCTTAAAATATCAATATAACCATATTGGGAAGATGAAAGGAGCAGGTAGGAAAGTGGTATAAGAGAGATGAAATTTCGGACTGGGCGCAGTGGCTCACTCTTGTAATCCCAGTACTTTGGGAGGGCAAGGCGGGCAGATCACCTGAGGTCGGGAGTTCGAGACCAGCCTGACCAACATGGAGAAACCCCATCTCGGCCGGGCGCGGTGGCTCAAGCCTGTAATCCCAGCACTTTGGGAGGCCGAGACGGGCGGATCACGAGGTCAGGAGATCGAGACCATCCTGGCTAACATGGTGAAACCCCGTCTCTACTAAAAATACAAAAAACTAGCCGGGCGAGGTGGCGGGCGCCTGTGGTCCCAGCTACTCCGGAGGCTGAGGCAGGAGAATGGCGTAAACCCGGGAGGCGGAGCTTGCAGTGAGCTGAGATCCGGCAAGACTCTGTCTCAAAAAAAAAAAAAAAAAAAAAAGAAACCCCATCTCTACTAAAAATACAAAATTAGCTAGGCCTGGTGGCACATGCCTGTAATCCCAGCTACTTGGGAGGCTGAGGCAGGAGAATCACTTGAACCTGGAGGCGGAGGTTGCAGTGAGCCGAGATTGTGCCACTGCACTCCAACCTGGGTGATAAGAATGAAACTCCGTCTCAAAAAAAAAAAAAAGAGAGCGAGATGAAATTTCATCTATCATATAACAGGAAATCAACAATATGTCTAATATAGATAACTCGAGATAAGGTGGTTTAAAATTATTTAGGAAAATGGAAGTTACTACCAGAAACAGCTAAAAGAGTTAAAAAGAGCTCCCTCTGGGAAAAAAGAGAGGTACAGAAGAGGGCTGCTCCTTTTCAATAAAATACTCTTGGTATATTTGATTATGAAATATGTGTATGTGTGTGTGTGTGTGTGTGTGTATAAAGGGTTAAAAAAAATTCTAGGCTGGGTGCAGTGGCTCATGCCTGTAATCCCAGCACTTTCGGAGGCCGAGGCAGGCGGATCACTTGAGGTCAGGAGTTTGAGACCAGCCTGGCCAAGGTGATGAAACCCCGTCTCTACTAAAAATACAAAAATTTGCTGGGTATGGTGGTATGTACCTGTAATCCCAGCTACTAGGGAGGCTGAGGCAGGAGAATTGCTTGAACCTGGAAGGAGGCGGAGGTTGCAGTGAGCCGAGATAGCGCCACTGCACTCCAGCCTGGGCAACAAGAGTTTTGGGAAACTCTGTCCCAAAAACAAAAAACAAACAAACAAAAATTCTAAATACCTTCAGTTCACAAAATGGAAATCAACACTAAAATTACAAAAATACATAGAACATAGTGAAAACAAACATTTCTTATAAAAATCTATTGGACAAGCTACAGAGAAACATTTAATAGTACTTACTCCTTTTCTGATTTAAAAACAAAAGACAAAAAAAAGCACATTAACTTAAGAAGGGAAAAGAGAAAGTAGGGTGCAGATTTAATAAACATACTATATATATTCATTATATATAAACCAAAATAAACTAGTAAAATGTATATTTATTTATTTATTTTTGAGACAGAGTCTAGCTCTGTTGCCCAGGCTGGAGTGCAGTGCCACAATCTCAGCTCACTGCAACCTCCACCTCCCTGGTTCAAGCAATTCTCCTGCCTCAGCCTCCCAAGTAGCTGAGATTAGAGGTGCACATCACCATGCCCAGTTAACGTTTGTATTTTTAGTAGAGACGGGGTTTTACCACGTTGGTCAGGCTGGTCTCGAATTCCTGACCTCAAGTGATCTGCCCACCTCAGCCTCCCAAAGTGCTGGGATTATAGGGTGAGCCACCATGCCCGGCCATAAAATGTATATTTATAAAAAAGAACCAGCCAGGCACTGTGGATCATGCCTGTAATGCTAGCGCTTTGGGAGACTGAGGCAGGAGAATCACTTGAGCTCAGCAGTTCAAGACCAGCCTGGGCAACATGGCGAAACCTCATCTCTACAAAAACTTCAAAAAGCTAGCCAGGCGTGGAGGTGTGCACCTGTAGTTCCAGTCATCTGGGAGGCTGAGGCAGGAGGATCACTTGAGCCCTGAAGGTTGAGGCTACAGTGAGCCGTAATTACGCCACTGCTCTCCAGCCTGGACAACAGACAGAGCCAGACCCTGTATCAAAAAGAACCACTGGTTCTTCAGAAAGATAAAATAGATACCTCAGGCAAGCCTGGTTAAAAAGGAAAGAGAGAAAGTGAAAATATACAACATTAGAAAAGAGGAATATACAGAATGCATAGATATGCATACAGAATGGATACAGAATGCAAAGATAAAAATAATTCTAAGAGAATATTTTTGTGGTAATAATTCTAAGAGAATATTTTAGTGGTAATAAATTGAAAATCTAAAAGAAATACAGGCTGTAATTCCAGTAATTTGGGAGGCAGAGACGGGCAGATCATTTGAGCCACACGGAGTTCGAGAACAGCCTGAGCAACATGGAAAGACCCCATCTCTACAAAAATTAGCTGGGCATAGTGGCGCGCACCTGTGGTCCCAGCTACTCAGGAGTCTGAGGCAAGAGGATCACTTGAGCCTCAGGAGGTTGAGGCTGCTATGAATCGTGACTAGGATTGGGAGATGGTTAACAGGGGAGAGCATAGAGTTCCACTAAGCAAATGGTAATACGCTAACATAATGGAGAAAGCAATGGGCTTGTAAGGAGAATTTGGTTCTTGAACATCCGTCACTAACCAGTCTTGTAACCCTTGATCAAGTCTTGTCACCTCACTAAACTCGAATTTTCTTTATCTCAAAACTAAAAATAAATCGTGGCCTGGATTTTTGAATTATGGGGTTTCAGGCAGCCACAAACAAGTAGGCTGGCAGAAACGTTTTCTGGTCAAATAAAGGAGTCTGTTGCCCCAGAACAGGAGCCAGGGGCACAGCCACCAGGAAAATTCTGCCTGGGGCCCCATTCCTCAGCTGCACGGCACCTGTCTTCAGGTGTGGCAGGCTGAGATCTGCCTCCTTGTTCTCTGCCTATCCCGCTGGTCCTCTCCCCTACAAGTGTCCGCTTCTATAAAGAGGGACCATTAGGGCCTGTACATCGTACTTCAGGTCCCCTCCTGTGGTCCAACATTCCCTAGGGACAAGTGCAACAGTTTACGCGGAGACCACTTTTCTGTGCGGCCCAACTCATGGTGCGCGTTCCACCTCAACCTGGTGCTTCCAACAGCTCAAGAGACCGCGCTACGCGCCTGCGCCCCTCTGAATACTGCAGCGTGTGCGAGGTCCTTAAAGGAAAAGAAAGTGAGGGCGGGGACGGAGGGAGGGGACTTCAACGTAGGGAGTTGCTGCTGCTACACTGCCGGCAGGAGACGACTAGGAAAACGTGGAGGAAGTCGGTGATGACTGGCTGGAGCGGATGTTTGGCGGGTGAAAAGAGCCGGACCAGAGCGCACCTTTGCATGTGGCTAGCAACTCGCCTGAAGAGGGGGCTGAAACCGACGCTGGAACCCGCCCTATTACAAGCCAATCAGGGAGTGGAGCGGGGGGGCGGGTCGGTCTCGCGGGAGCGAGGAGAGTTTCGCGGGTTGGGGTGGCGAGTCTCGTGGCTGCCCCCTAGCTCAGGGGACGAGGTGCAAGAGTGTGAGGACGCCCGGCTTCCAGGGAGTAATGGGTGGGTCCCCGCGCGGGAGCGTGGCGGGCGCTGGACTCGACAGCACGTGTGGAACTGGAGAGCTTGGCTCGCCTTGCCTTCCGACTTTGTCACACACCTACGCCACCAGACTGGGGTCGGGCCTCTCCGCGTTCTACTCTGGAGGGCCTGGGTCTGGGCCCAGTACCGGGCTTTTAGAATCTCCTCAGCTGAATCTGACGCTCAGCCCTGGGTGAAGCGGATCCCGCTGTTTCAGGCCCGGCCGAGCTGGAAGGAGTGTCAGAGCTGGAGCGCGCGTGGCCCCCTCGGTGTCGGGGTCACCCCGGGGTTGCCAGGGCTCAGGGTGGGTCGTAGTCTAGGTTTTGTCACCCCCACGTCCCCGCCCCGCAGCAGGTCTGGGGTTGGACAATCACGCGGGCTTCACAAGCTAGATGCCATTTGACCCTCGAGGAGGGATGCTCCCTCCCCTTAGGCGTCCACGCTGGAGAGGGAATAAGATGGGCGATTGCCTGGGGAGCCTGACAGGGCGACGGCAGCTGGGATGCTGGAGAGGACTGGCCCCTTGAGTTACTGAGTCCGATGAATGTGCCTGCTCTGCTGGAGGAACCGCACTCAGGTTACAGTCATCTCAGTATGGTCCTGAAGATGCTTGGTTCAGGTCACTTAAGACTTGACCAGATACCGGGTTTCTTTTACAGGCTGTTTCTGACGGTGGCCTGTTTCAACTAATGGCAGAGCTCATCTAAAACAGATTTTTTTTAAAAATTGGGGGGTTTTAGTATTTTTATCTTATTCCTAAATTCTGAGGATATTTTATAGTAGTCCCATATGTGGAATTATATAATCTCTTTTAACAGTTTTATCAAGTATAATGTACATACCATAACGTTCACCCATTTTTTTTTTTTTTTTTTTTTTTTTTTTTTTTTTTTTTTTTTTTTTTTGAGACGGAGTCTCGCTCTGCCGCCCAGGCTGGAGTGCAGTGGCCGGATCTCAGCTCACTGCAAGCTCCGCCTCCCGGGTTCACGCCATTCTCCGGCCTCAGCCTCCCGAGTAGCTGGGACTACAGACGCCCGCCACCTCGCCCGGCTAGTTTTTTTTTTGTATTTCTTAATAGAGACGGGGTTTCACCCTGTTAGCCAGGATGGTCTCGATCTCCTGACCTCGTGATCCGCCCGTCTCGGCCTCCCAAAGTGCTGGGATTACAGGCTTGAGCCACTGCGCCCGGCCACGTTCACCCATTTTAATTGATTAAATGATTTTTAGCATATTTGCAGAGTGGTGCAACCATCAGCATAATAGAATTAAGGAATCTGGTGATTTTTTTTTTTTTTCTTGAGACGGAATCTTGCTGTCACCTAGGCTGGAGTGCAGTGGCACGATCTCGGCTCACTGCAACCTCCACCTCTGGGGTTCAAGCCATTCTCCTACCTCAGCCTCCCGAGTAGCTGGGGCTACAGGCGCCCGCCACCACGCCCAGCTAATTTTTTGTATTTTTAGTAGAGACAGGGTTTTACCGTGTTAGCCGGGATGGTCTCGATCTTCTGACCTCGTGATCCGCCCACCTTGGCCTCCCAAAGTGCTGGGATTACAGGTGTGAGCCACTGCGCCCGGCCGATTTTTTGTTTTTTTCTGGTAATTGCTTTTACTGTTCTCAAAGTTTGCACAAGTGGATATTTTAGAGGTACAGTGTAATATAAGAGCTTCTGAAAATGTCCACTTAAGTTGTTTTATACCTGAGCAAGTAAAATTAAGAAGGGAATTGAAGCAAATATTCCTGGTAAGTTGTAGGGAGTGAAACTTTTGTCTTTTGTAAGACCAAATAGATACTGACCATTTCAACTGGTTTTTAAGCTGAGGAAATGCATAAATCCCATTTTACAGATGATGAAATCGGCTTTGAAGGATAAGTTGCCTACAGCTGCATACCTGTGCCTGGGCTAGGCCCCGAACCCCGATGCTTTCTCTCTCAATTTGTTACCCTTGCTACCTCAACAGCTTGGTTTTCAGCTATAGTACTGATGTGTGTGACCAGTACAAGCCACTCATTTACTGAGCAAAGAATTATTGAGTGCCACTGTGTGCCAAGAACACTACTATAGGTGCTAGAGATATTAGTGAATCAGATACCGTAGTGAACTGTTCTTGCCCTCAGCTCATCTCTGGTGGGAAGGACAATGATCAAGTAAAGAAATATATAGTTTTAGAGATTGATCTATTTTTTTTTTTAAATAGATAAGTTAAAAGGGCAAGGAATGGTAGTGGGAGGCAGAATCTGATGAGAAACATCTGAATGAAGAGGAAGTTAGGATATAAGAAGGAAAGCAAGGGTTTGATTTGAGCAAGCGCAAAGATAGAGTTGTGATTTACTGAGTTGAAATAAAATGATACTGCAAGGACCAGGTTTTGGTGGTACAATCATAAGTTCGGCTTTAAATGTTTTTAAATACCTTGCCTCTTAGACATCCAAGTGGACATATGGCATTTAAATTCATGAGATTGGATGAGATCCCACCAAAGGAATAGGTTTAGGTAGAGACAACCAAAGACTGATGCCTAGGACACTTCAGTGTTTAGAATTCAAGGAGATGAGGAAACAGGAGGGAAGATTGAAAAGGAGAGTCCAGTGTGTTATGAGGAAAACCACAAGAGCATGCTACCTTACAAGACAGGTGAAAAATGTGTTCTGTGAAGGAGGAATTAACTGTTAAATGTTACACTGATCAAATAAAATGAAGACTGAAAATGGCCTGTTTGTAAAAAAATAAAAATACATAAAATCTTTTGATAGAAATATTTATACATGAAGTTAGTAAGGAAACAGTGTTTACTCCTTTTTGTAGAAGTGTAAATTTTTACAACCATTTTGTGTGTGTGTGTGTGTTTTTAGTAGAGACAGGGTTTCACCATGTTGGTCAGGCTGGTCTTGAACTCCTGACCTCGTGATCCGCCCACCTTGGCCTCCCAAAGTGCTGGGGTTACAGGCGTGAGCCACGGTGCCTGGCCTGCCACCATTTTGAAGGGCAGTTTGACATTATCTACAACTTAAAATTGTGTTTCCATTGATAATTTCACCTGTGGAAGTTTATCCTACAAAAATACTAATATGTGCACACAAATATATATGTGTAAAAGTGTTTATTACAGAATGTACACATATATATGTATAAATGTGTTGTCCAGGAACAGTGGCTCATGTCTGTAAACCCAGCACTTTGGGAGGCCGAGGTGGATGGATCACCTGAGTTTCGAGACCAGCCTGGCCAACGTGGCGAAACCCCATCTCTATTAAAAATACAAAGACACAAATTAGCTGGGCGTGGTGGCGGATGCCTGTAATCCCAACTGCTTGGGAGGCTGAGGCAGGAGAATCACTTGAACCTGGGAGGTGGAGGTTGCAGTGAGTCGAGATCACACCACTGTACTTCCAGCCTGGGTGACAGAGCAAGACTTTGTCTGAAAAAAACAAAACAAAAAAAAAGTGTTTATCATAGCATTGTTTACAGTTGTAAAAATGTGCAAATTTTTATCAAGATGGATGCAGTTGTTAGAGGGAAGCTATAAATGTATAGATATGGGAGATAGCTGCTATAGACTGAATTGTGTCCCCTGAACTTTCATATGTTGACGCCCTTACCCTGAATGTGATGGTGTTTGGAGGCAGGGCCTTTGGGAGGTAATTTGGTTTAGATGAGGTCATGCAGATGGGGCCCCCAAGATGGGAGTAGTGTCCTTATGCAAAGAAGAAGGGAGACCAGAGCTTGCTTCTTCTGTCATTTGAGGATGTGGTGAGAAGGCAGCCATTTGCAAATTAGGAAGAGTCCTCACCAGGAACTGAATTGGCTGTCACCTTGATCTTGGTCTTTCCAGGTTCCACAGCCAGATATGAATGTCTGTTTTTAAAGTCACTCAGTCTGTGCTATTAATATTTTGTCATAGCAGCCCAAGCTAAGACAGATAGCTTTGTTAAATGATAAAGTCAGGGTATCTAATAGAATGCATGGTATAACCCCATTTATCTTAATGTATCACAGGAGGCCTTTCTAGTCACACTAACAAAAGTTACTCCCTGTGTGCCTTCCCTGATCACTGTTACATTATTCTATATACAGCACTTATTACCTAAAAGTATTTTATTAATTTTTATACATGTTTACTGTCTTGTCACAGTAGAAGCTAAGCTCTAAAAGAGGTTTGCCTCTCTTGTTTATCTTTATATCCCAGTGCTAGGTATATATTGCTTTAGGAAAAACCATTATTTATTAAAAATATTATTTTAGGAAAAAACCCTACCCAAACAGTATTCCTGTGGTGGTTTTAAAGTAAGACCACAGGCCGGGCGTGGTAGCTCACGCCTGTAATCCCAACACTTTGGGAGGCCGAGGAAGGCGGATCACCTGAGGTCAGGAGTTTGGGACCATCTTGGCCAACATGGTGAAACCCTGTCTCTGCTAAAAATACAAAAGTTAGCCAGGCCTGGTGGCACACGTCTTTAATCCCAGCTACTTGGGAGGCCAACGCAGGAGAATTACTTGAACCCAGGAGGCGGAGGTTGTAGTGAGCTGAGATTGTTCCATTGCACTGTAGTCTAGGCAACAAGAGGGAAACTTTGTCTCAAAAAAATAAAATAAGGCCACCATTTCTTTGATACTCTTTCCTTCCAAAGGTGTGGCTAATTCCCCTCTTCTTCCACTGTAGGCTGGATTTAGTGACTTGCTTCTAATGAGTAGAATATGGCCAATGTGGAGGTATGTCAATAGGTCATGACTTCCTTTTTGCTCTCTCCTTCGATCATTCACTCTGAAGTAAAGCAGCTGCCATGTCATGAGGACATATCAAACAGTGCTATGGAAAGGCACATTTGGTGAGAAATAGGCCTACTCCCAACAGCCAGGGAAGAACTGAAGCCTTCTGTGAGCATGTGAATGAGCTACCTGAGAAGTGTATTTATCATCCTCAGTCAATCAATGTCTCAAAAGAGGCCCTTAGCTGAATCCCTCAACAAAGCCACTTTTGGATTCCTTTCAGATAATACATGTTTGCTCTGTAAGCTACTAAGTTTGGTGGTAGAGTGAGAAGACTGAACACCCCTTTAGGACACATCATAAAGCAAAACAGGCATGGCACAAAGCAGCATACACTTAATGTTCTTTTCTACTAGGAATTACAGAATTCATTGTTGGTACAATTTACTTTTTTAAAAAACAATTTTTATGTTGATTAGTATAAAATACTGTATTCCAAGCTATATGTGCTAATTTGATTTTATTTTTAAAATGTATTGAACACTGGAACATACAGATTTGAAAGATTTGACTTTAATATATATTTATATATAAAATATCATGATTTTGAAATAATGAATCTTTTAAATTTAAAATTATAAATAAGTTTTAAAACGCTTTCTATTGAGGTAAAGAATCCTCAAAACGAACTTCTCATATGATATGGTTTGGCTGTGTCCCCACCCAAATCTCATCTTGAATTGTAGCTCCCATAATTCCCACATGTTGTAGGAGGGACCCGGTGGGAGATAATTGAATCATGGGGAGCAGTTTCCTCCATATTGTTCTCATCATAGTGAATAAGTCTCATGGGATCTGATGGTTTTATTAGGGGTTTCCCCTCTTGTTTGGCTCTCATTCTACCTTGCCTGCTGCCATGTAAGATGTGTTTTTCACCTGCCATGATTGTGAGACCTCCCCAGCCATGTAGAACTGTGAGTCCATTAAACCTCTTTTTCTATATAAATTACCCAGTCTTGGGTATATCTTTATCAGCAGTGTGAAAATGAACTAATACATTATTAAAGAAATTTCATTTCAAAAGTTGAAGTCTGAACTAAAAAACTACAAAGAAAATAATGTTTAATAGCCATCCCAGATAATGTCCCTGAAATAGGATGTCAAGGATCTAGAGGAACATATTGTATCTTTAACCAGAATTAAGTCTGAAAAACAAGTATTCAGAGTCTTAAAAGAGGCAAGCAGGACTTAATAGAATGAATTATAAAACTAAGGTAGAAAATTCTAGTTTATTTTTGAAACATGTCTCTGATCATAAGCACACAGACAGCATATGAGCTCCATGCTCCTGATTGATCAGAGTTTACTCTCATGGAATTTTACTTATTGCCTGGTCTAACATTATTACAATTTTCCATTATAAGACTTGTGATTATCAAGGTCAGGAGGTTGAGACCATCCTGGCTAATATGGTGAAATCCCGTCTCTACTAAAAAATACAAAAAATTATCCAGGGGTGGTGGCGGGCGCCTGTAGTCCCAGCTACTCGGGAGGCTGAGGTGGGAGAATGGTGTGAACTGAGATTGCGCTACTGCACTCCAGCCTGGGCGGCAGAGCAAGACTCCATCTCAAAAAAAAAAGACTTGTGATTATCTGGTCAATGTGTATAGAGAGGAGATGTTTGATCATGTACAGTACTCTTGTTGATAGCAGGAGAAAAGGTAGTCATTAATTTATCCTCTTATAATAAGAGTAATATTTAAGAAAGCCACAAAACAGGAAAAGCTTTTCTATCCAGATTTACATTCTGTTGTAGACCATCTTTATTCTGTTATTTACTGTATGTTAGACCAATTGATAGCTTTCATTTTCCTCTGGGGTTTGCATTTCCCAGATCACTTTTAAAAGGAAAACATAGGAGCCTGAAACTGAAATGGGAAACAAATATTTACTCAAACTAAGAGATTAAACTCAGTAGCCAGCAACAAGACATCAAGGTGTGTGTGTGTTTTCTGGTTGTGCAGATATTGTCTGAAATAAGATGGCTGAAAAGTTCAAGTGAAAAAGTAATTAAATCAATTCATCAACCATAGCCATAACGATGTATAACAGGTGATCAGGCATAGCAAACGCTTCAGGATAATTTCATTTCAAAAATTTTATTTCTTTGTCCTTTTCATCTTCTAAATTCAGCACAGTCTCAAATAAGACTACAGAGTGAGGCTCTAGGGACCATCAGTTTTTGTCTTTAGTGCTGAAATGGTGGCTGAGTGACACACCATGATATTTTTTCTCAATATTTCATCATTCTACCAGTGTTGGAAAAGGGAGAGAAGGACTCTTTGAAGGAGACTTTGTGCAAAGGAATCTTTATTTATTTATTTATTTTGAGACAGAGTCTCGCTCTGTCACCCAGGCTAGAGTGCAATGGCACGATCTCAGCTCATGCAACCTCCACCTCCTGGGTTCAAGGGATTCTCCTGCCTTAGCCTCCTTAGTAGCTGAGATTACAGGCATGCGCCACCACACTCAGCTAATTTTTTGTATTTTTAGTAGAGAAAGGGTGTCACCACGTTGGTCAGGCTGGTCTCGAACTCCTGACCTCTTGATTTGCCTGCCTTGGCCTCCCAAAGTGCTGGGATTACAGGTGTGAGCCACTGCGCCCAGCTGCAAAGGATCTTTTTATATCGTGTCTGGTTCCCAGACCTTTGTCTATCCTTCTTGTGCAGTGTGGGCTGAGTTGACTGAGATTTTTAGGCCCAAGACTTCTTGCTTGTTCTATATTGAGAAAAGTATGTCAAAATATCCATCACTGATTAAGGATTTGTCTGTTTATTTAGTTCTATCAAAATTTATTTTTTAATTTTGAAGTTATTTGCATACAAATTGAGGATTTTTATCTTTCTATTGAATTGCCCCTTTTATCATTATGAAATCTCACTTATTTCATGTAATACTTTTTGCCCTACAGTCTAGGTTGTCTGATATTAACATAACTAAATAATATTTCTTAAATTATATTGCACGGTATGTATTTTTCCCTTTTTCATTTTCAGTGCGTCTATGTGATTAAAGTATGTCTCTTGTAAAGAGCATGTAATTAAGTTTTGTTTTTTAATCTAGTCTTATAATCTTTGTCTTTTAATTGGAATGTTTAGGCTATTTACATTAAATTCTGATATAGTTGGATTTAAGTCCACCATACTGCTACTTACTGTGTTTTTTTTTCTCTTCTGGTCTTTGTTCTTATAGTAATTTATTTTTTGTTATTTGTTTTTTTTTATTTTTTAATTTTTTTCTGTTGAGACAGAGTCTTCCTCTGTCACCCAGGCTGGAGTGCAGTGGCATGATCTTGGCTAACTGCAACTTATGCCTCCTGGGTTCAAGCGATTCTCCTGCCTCAGCCTCCTGAGTATCTGGGATTACAGGTGCCTGCTACCATACCCAGCTAATTTTTTTTTTTGTATTTTTAGTACAGACAGGGTTCACCATGTTGGCCAGGGCTGGTCTCAAACCCCTGACCTC
This sequence comes from Theropithecus gelada, assembly GCF_003255815.1. Taxonomy (NCBI): domain Eukaryota; kingdom Metazoa; phylum Chordata; class Mammalia; order Primates; family Cercopithecidae; genus Theropithecus; species Theropithecus gelada. The sequence continues at coordinate 65,695,652 of NC_037675.1, read as the reverse complement.
GTAATCTGCCCACCTCGGCCTCTCAAAGTGCTGGGATTACAAGCGTGAGCCACTGTGCCTGGCCGTGATGATTAATTTTATGTGTTAACTTAGCTGGGCTGTGCTGCCCAGATAGTTGGTTAAACATTATTCTGGATGTTTCTGTGAAGGTGTTTTTGGATGAGATTAACATTTAGATTGGTGGGCTTTGAGTAAAGCAGATTACCTTCATAATTTGGGGGGCCCTCATCCAATCAGTTGAACATCTGAAGAGACCAAAAGACTGACCTTCCGCAAGCAAAGAAAAATTCTGCCAACAGACATTCTTTGGACTTGAACTTCAACACTGACTCTTCCCTGATCTTCAGTCTGTTGCCCCACCCTGCAAATTTTGGACTTGCCAGTAAGTGTCTGTAATCTAGTGAGGCAATTTCTTTTTTCTTTTTCTTTTTTTTTTTTGAGTGGAGTTTTGCTCTTGTTGTCCAGACTGGAGTGCAATGGTGCGATCTTGGCTCACTGCAACCTCTGCCTCCTGGGTTTAAGTGATTCTCCTGCCTTAGCCTCCCTAGTAGCTGGGATTACAGGCACCTGCCACCACGCCCAGCTAATTTTTGTAGTTTTAGTAGAGATGGTGTTTCACCATGTTGGCCAGGGTGGTCTCAAACTCCTGACCTTACGTGGTCTGCCCACCTCGGCCTCCCAAAGTGCTGGGATTACAGGTGTAAGCCACCATGCCTGGCCAAGGCAATTTCTCAAAACAAACCTCATTCTATATACATACATCCTATTGGTTCTGTTTCTCTGGAGAACCCTAATATGGTTTCTTTATTTTTTGCTTTATTACTGTCTTTGAATTGAGTATTTTTATTATTGTGTTTGCCTTTTTATTATTTTTAGCTATATACTTTTATTATCTTTAGTGATTACCCTATGCCTAGAAACTTAAAAATTTATACGTGATTTATTAGAGCTTACTTTATTATAGCTTACTTTATACCTTTAAAACTTCTTCCCAAAATTAAAAATCTTATGATAGTTTACCTTCATTTAACAACCCCAATCTACTGTATATTTTTACCATGTATTTACTTTTACATATGTTATAACTGTCATAAAATGTTTTTATTATTGTCATTATTAATTGCCATTATTTATTTCTATTTTCCTGCATAATGATCTGTCTTGGTGCTTTTTTTCCTTCTTATGATTCCATGCTTCTAATATGAGATCATTTTCTCTAAACCTGAAGAATTCCATTTAATGTTTCTTTTTCTTTTCTTTTCTTTGTGTGTGTGTGTGTGTGTGTGTGTGTGTGTGTGTGTGTGTATGTGATGGAGTTTTGCTCTTGTTGCCCAGGCTGGAGTGCAATGGCACAATCTCAGCTCACTGCAACCTCTGTCTCCAGCGTTCAAGCGATTCTCCTGCCTCAGCTTCCCAAGTAGCTGGGATTACAGATGTGTGCCACCACACCTGGCTAGTTTTTGTATTTTTAGTAGAGACGGGGACTCACCATGTTGGCCAGGCTAGTCTTGAACTCCTGACCTTAGGTGATCCACCTGCCTTGGCCTCCCAAAGTACTGGGACTACGGGTGTGAGCTACCATGCCCAGCCTCCATTTAGTGTTTCTTATAGTGCACTTCTTATGACAGTACATACCTTCAGTTAGTTTGTTTTCTGAAAACATCCTTATTTAATGTTAAGTTTTGAATGCTTCTTTCACTGGGTAATAGATTTCTGGGTTAGCAGTATTTGCTTTCAGTACACTAAAAATGTCATTCTTTTATTTTCTGGATGCCTTAGCATCTGTTAAAAGGTAAGCCATCAGGCTGGGTATGGTAATTCATGCCTGTAATAATCCCAGCACTTTGGGAGGCCAAGGCAGGTGGATCATCTGAGCTCAGGGGTTCGAGACCAGTGTGGCCAACATGCTGAAACCCTCTCTCTACTAAAAATACAAAAATTAGCCAGGTGTGGTGGCAGGTGCCTGTAATCCCAGCTACTTGGGAGGCTGAGGCAGGAGAATTGCTTCAACCCAGGAGGCGGAGGTTGCAGTGAGCCGAGATTGCCCTATTGCACTCCAGCCTCAGTGACAAGAGTAAAACTCTGTCTCAACACAAAAACAAAAACAAAAACAAAAAGGTAAGCTGTCAGTCTTATTGTTGTACCTTTGAAGGTAATATGTCTTTTTCCCCCTGGGGCTCCTTATAAGATTTTTCTCTGTCTTTAATTGTAAATGATTTGACTGACGTGCCTTGGTATGGCTTTATTTATAGTTATTATGCTTGAGATTTGCCAGTCTGTGGATTGATACCTGTCATCAGGTTTGGCAATTTTTTGGTCAAAATTTCTCTAGTTACATCCTCTCTTTCCTTTTATTCTGGGTCTCCGGTTATATGTATGTTAGATATTTTCAGTCTCCTGAGTTACTGGGATTACAGGCGAGTGCCACCATGCCCAGCTAATTTTTATATTTTTAGTAGAGACGGTGTTTCACCATGTTGGCCAGGCTGCTGTTAAACTTCTGACCTCAAGTGATCCACCGCTCCTTGTCCTCCCAAAGTGCTGGGATTACAGGCGTGAGCCACCATACCTGGCCGGGTAGTTTATTTTGACTTGACTTCAGGCTCACCAATCCCTTTGGCTGCTATTCTAAGATAGAAAAGGACATAAAAAACATAGAAATAGGATTGAAACTGTAAATTAGCCTTAAAATAGAGAGATATTATCATTCCCTAGCAATTAGTATTCAAAGCAAGATCCAAACATGTAATTAGTCATTTATGTATCTAAGCTATTTGTATGTATGATACGAAACAAATTTTCACATACAAATTTCTTCCTTCCTTTCTTCTTTTTTTTTTTTAATAGAGGCAGGGTTTTGCCACACTGCCCAGGCTGGTCTTGAACTCAAGTGATCCACCTGCCTCGGCCTCCCAAAGTGCTGGGATTACAGGCATGAGCCACAGTGCCTGGCCCAAATTATTATAGTTATTTCCAATTCCTTCCCCCTTCTCACATCCCAATTAAAGAATTCGACTCAGGAATTGTTATAGTAGAAGTGTTTTAGTCTGTGTGCTATGGTTTGGATACTGTTTGTTTGCCAAGTCTCATGTTGGAATTTGATCACTAATATTGAAGATGGAGCCTGGTGGGAGGTGTTTGGGTTGTTAAGGCAGATCTCTTTTATTTATTTATTTATTTATTTATTTTGAGACGGAGTCTTGCTCTGTCGCCCAGGCTGGAGTACAGTGGCCGGATCTCAGCTCACTGCAAGCTCCGCCTCCCGGGTCTACGCCATTCTCCTGCCTCAGCCTCCCGAGTAGCTGGGACTACAGGCGCCCGCCATCTCGCCCGGCTAGTTTTTTGTATTTTTTTGGTAGAGACGGGGTTTCACCGTGTTAGCCGGGCTGGTCTCGATCTCCTGACCTCGTGATCCGCCCGTCTCGGCCTCCCAAAGTGCTGGGATTACAGGCTTGAGCCACTGCGCCCGGCCGGCAGATCTCTTATGAATGGTGTGGTGCCCTTCTAGAAAGAGTAACTAAGTTCTCACTCTTAGTTCCCACAAGAACTCGTTGTTGTAAAGAGCCTTGTACTTACCTCTCCTCTCTCTCTTGCCCTCTCTTTCACCATGTGATCTACACATATTGGCTCCTTTTTGCTGTCTGCCATGAGTAGAAGCTTCCTGAGGCCCTCATCCAAAGCAGATGTTAGTGCCAGACTTCTAGTACAGTCTGCAGATCTGTGAGCCAAATAAACCTCTTTTCTTTATAAATTACTCAGCCTCAAGTATTCCCTTACAGCAACACAAATGGACTAAGATACCATGTGTAATGTCCTAATCCTTATAATATTATTCTACTACCCAGGCAGATAGTGCTCTCCAAATGTCTTCTTAAAAAAGGATAGTTTCTGAAATGACACCGTCTTGGGACTATTTGGATGACTGAACAGCTGTTTTCATTAGAAATCTTTTTTTTTTTTTTTTTTTTTGGGACAGGGTCTTGCGCTGTCACCTAGGCTGGAGTACAGTGATGCAATCTCGGCTCACTGCAACCTCTGCCTCCCAGGTTAAAGTGATTCTCCTGCCTCGGCCTCCTGGGTACCTGGGACTACAGGTGTGCAACACCACACCCAGCTAATTTTTGTGTTTTTAGTAGAGACGGGTTTCATTATTTATTTATGTTTTTGAGATGAAGTCTCGCTCTGGTGCCCAAGCTGGAGTGCAGTGGTGTGATCTCGGCTCACTGCAACCTCTGCCTCCCAGGTTCAAGCGATTCTCCTGCCTCAGCCTCCCGAGTAATTGTGACTACAGGTGCATGCCACGATGCCCAGCTAATTTTTTTTTTTTTTTTGTATTTTTAGTAGAGATGGGTTTCACCACATTAGCCAGGCTGGTCTCAAACTCCTGACCTCAGGAGATCCACCCACTTTGGCCTTCCAAAGTGCTGGGATGATAGTCTTGAGCCACTGTGCCCAGCCTTAGAAATATATTTTGACTATACATATATTTTGTTTTTATTTAGTTTTATTTTTTTGAGATGGAGTCTTGCTCTGTTGCCCAGGCTGGAGTGCAGTGGTGTGATCTCGGCTCACTGCAATCTCCGCCTCCTGGGTTCAAGTGACTCTCCTGCCTCAGCCTCCCAAGTAGCTGGGATTATGGGCATATGCTACCACACCCAGCTAATTTTTGTATTTTTGTTTTTATTTTTGAGGTGGAGTCTCGCACTGTCGCCCAGGCTGGAGTGCTATGGCATTATCTTGACTCACTGCAACCTCCATCTCCTGGGTTCAAGCAATTCTGCCTCAGCCTCCCAAGTAGCTGGGATTACAGGTGCCCCTCACCACACCTGGCTAATTTTTGTAGTTTTAGTAGAGTTGGGGTTTCACCATGTTGGCCAGGCTGGTCTCAAACTCCTGACCTCAGGTGATCCACTCACTTTGCCTCCCAAAGTGCTGGGATGACAGGCGTGAGCCCCTGTGCCTGGCCTAATTTTGGTACTTTTTGTAGAGATGGGGTTTCACCATGTTGGCCAGGCTGGTCTCAACCTCCTGACCTCAGGTGATCTACCTGCCGACTATACATATATTTTAAAAGGGGACATTTCTTTTTAATTTTAGAACGGACATTTGAAAATTGTTTGAATTCTTTTAGTCCACTGATATCTTTCAGTCTATTGACACAAGGTATATCTGGTTGAAAGAGAAAAGGCAGAGTGAAAAAAAGCCATTCTAGATCAATTGGTAGATACCAACAGATTCACTCCTATGTAAATATGAAAGGACAAGGAACCATGAATATTTTCATGATAAAGGTGAGAATAAGTTTTGATTGATTTTTGAAGAAAAACGATTTTTTTTTTTTTTTTTTTTTTTTTTTTTGAGACGGAGTCTCGCGCTGTCACCCAGGCTGGAGTGCAGTGGCCGGATCTCAGCTCACTGCAAGCTCCGCCTCCCGGGTTCAGGCCATTCTCCTGCCTCCGCCTCCGGAGTAGCTGGGACTACAGGCGTCCGCCACCCTGGCTGGCTAGTTTTTTGTATTTTTTAGTAGAGACGGGGTTTCACCGTGTTAACCAGGATGGTCTCGATCTCCTGACCTCGTGATCCGCCCGTCTCGGCCTCCCAAAGTGCTGGGATTACAGGCTTGAGCCACCGTGCCCGGCCGAAAAACGATTTTTGTTATCTTGTGTAACTCTAGGAGGTAATCAAGAAATGTTAAGTTGTTTGTTGGTTCTCTCCCAAAGGGAGGATAGAAGGAAGCCATCGTTCCTTTATACCATGGTTGACTGGGAGCTTTTATGCATTTCTGATATATGGAGAGAAAATGCAAGTGGGGCCTGAAGGTCTCTGTGGTACTGAAAAGAAAGGTACAGGGGTAATAGGGCTGTGAGAAAGCTGAAAGCTGAAAGCTGAGATCATGTTAAGAATAAGATAGCGGAGTTTCAGATTTCTGTTATGGAGCAATTCCTGCTGATGACAAAATCCAGGGTTGTTTTTGGATCTAGGTGTAGGTGGTTGAAGTAGGGTAGAAAGGCAGTCATATGCTGGTAAACCGGCTCTTGAGAAAAAGCACCCAATTTGAGCATTTGTTGACTTTTGATACCAACATGTCATTGAGCATAGAATTAGAAAGAGATATGAATAATCAGCTCCTGGGAGCTGGAATGATCTGGCTTTAACAATCACTGAGTGTAGGTATAGGGCATTAGAATTAAGTAGACACATGAATCACAAAGCTGTATTGTTGGATCGACCCCTGAAATCTTGAATTATGGTATGAGTTGGTATAAAGAGTGTGAGTCGGCCGGGCGCGGTGGCTCAAGCCTGTAATCCCAGCACTTTGGGAGGCCGAGACGGGCGGATCATGAGGTCAGGAGATCGAGACCATCCTGGCTAACCCGGTGAAACTCCGTCTCTACTAAAAAATACAAAAAACTAGCCGAGCGAGGTGGCGAGCGCCTGTAGTCCCAGCTACTGGGGAGGCTGAGGCAGGAGAATGGCGTGAACCCGGGAGGCGGAGCTTGCAGTGAGCTGAGATCCGGCCACTGCACTCCAGCCTGGGTGACAGAGCGAGACTCCGTCTCAAAAAAAAAAAAAAAAAAAAGTACAGGAGATTTTGGATGATGTGTGGGTTGGAAATGAAGGTATTACATTCTTTTGTTAAGTAATTGAGGATTTCACATGTGGTTAAAATGATGTCAAGCTAGGCAAGGAAACAGGATTCTCCTGCATTCCTGATAAGAGATTAAATTGGTACAGCTCATTTGGGAATTCATTTGGCAATATCTCCTATAACCAAAATATATCTCTAAAACCAAAGTATATCCTACCCTGTGACTCAGCAATTCCACTCCATCAACAATTGAATGTAATGAATATGGCTATCAGGTTTCAATAGGCTAGTGACATCTGCTATATTGTTATCTCTATTACTGGAGTCTATAATTTTTTAACCTCTGATCTCTTAAAACTTATTTTACAACTTTATTACTCTTTACAAACTAAACTGTCATACTATTGTATATCAGATCCACTTATTTTTAAATTTTTTTTTTTTTTTTTTTTTGAGACGGAGTCTTGCTCTGTTGCCCAGGCTGGAGTGCAGTGGCTGGATCTCAGCTCACTGCAAGCTCCGCCTCCCGGGTTCAGGCCATTCTCCTGCCTCAGCCTCCCGAGTAGCTGGGACTACAGGCGCCCGCCGCCTCACCCAGCTAGTTTTTTGTATTTTTTAGTAGAGACGGGGTTTCACCGTTTTAGCCAGGATGGTCTCGATCTCCTGACCTTGTGATCCGCCCATCTCGGCCTCCCAAAGTGCTGGGATTACAGGCTTGAGCCACCGCGCCTGGCCTAAATTAATTTTTAAATGTCAAGTCTTAATAGTCTTCCTTTAGCCTCTATTTACTAATTTATTGTCACCACAATGTCACTCTAAACGTGACTGTTAACTATCAGGAAGTATTTCCTTCTTTTTCTATAGAGAACAGAAGATCTTCAGCAGGAAATTCAGATGCTCACTCAGCAAATGGAATAGCTGTATCAACTTTATGAAGAGGTGTTTGTGAATCATTCCAACTTGAAGAAAAGTATAGGGAACAACAAAAGATCCTTGAAATACCTGGAAGGAAAAATTGCTTTTAATGACATTTTAAAAGATTAGACTATGAAAAAAAGACTTTCCTGAATTATAGATACTATTTTGGGCAATGAATTGACTATTATTCTAATATTAATAACTTTAACTTTATTTGATGTAGAAAGCTGATAGATAAAACCATCAATATAATATGGAAAGTATAGTGTCTTTTATAATCTCTTCTTGTAAGTTATATAACATCACTTCTGCCATATTCTGTTAGTCAAACAGACCAACCGGGTACAATATTGTTGAAGACTGTGTAAGGGTACCAGGTAGTGCAGATCATTGGTGGTCATCTTAAAGTCTGGCTACCACACTCATTTCTTTTACTCACAAACTGAGTGATTTGCTTATTCATTCATTTATTCAATACTTATTGAACAACCACAGATTTTAAAAACAGACTGACTGGGCGCAGTGGCTCACGCCTGTAATCCCAACACTTTGGGAGGCTGAGGTGGGCTGATCACCTGAGGTCAGGAGTTCAAGACCAGCCTGGCCAACATGGAGAAACCCCGTCTCTACTAAAAATACAAAAAGTAGCCAGGTGTAGTGGCTCACATCTATAATCCCAGCTACTTGGGAGGTTGAGGCAGGAGAATTGCTTGAACCTGGGAAGTGTAGGTTGCAGTGAGCTGAGATCACCCCACTGCACTCCAGCTTGGGCGACAGAGCAAGACTCTGTCTCAAAACAAATAAAATGGGACTTAATGAAGTGAGGTCAACAGTAGCCCATATAGAGTTTAAAGATAAATATATCATCTCTTCTAGACTCCACCTCTGCCTTTGAATATGTATATGGAAATAATACATTGAATGGTTAATCCATGCAAATAAAAATAATCCTTTATTAAGTTTTCTTAAGATTGTACAAAATAACGTGTGCTTGACCAGGCATGGTGGCTCACACCTGTAATCCCAACACTCTAGGAGGCCGAGGTGGGCAGATCACTCAAGGTCAGGAGTTTAAGACCAGCCTGGCCAACATGGTGAAGCTCTGTCTCTACTAAAAACACAAAAATTACCTGGGCATGGTGGCGCATGCCTGTGGTCCCAGCTACCTGGGAGGCTGAGGTGGGAGAATCATTTGAAGCTGGGAGGCGGAGGTTGCAGTAGGCCAAGATCATGCCACTGCACTCCAGCCTGGGCAACAGAGTGAGACCCTGTCTCAAAAAACAAACAAAAAACAAAATAACATGTGCTTACCCCAACACTTAAAGCCATGCTAAACAGTTTAAAGAAAATAATAATCTTCTCTCTGCCCATCTCACCTCAGTAACCAATGTTAACCATTCCCATAGTTATGGAAATACGTAAACATATATAAGGGTAATGGTGTCTTCACAAAACTAAGATCATTCTAATAAAAATATTCTGCAACTTCCTCTGCTTAGTAGTGCCTCATGGTTGTATCTTAAGTTAAAAGATATAGCTCTTCCTTTAATAACTGTATAATATTCTATAGTATGCATGTATCTTAATTTATTCAACCATTTCCCTTTTGAGGGATGATATAATTATTTCCTTTTTTTGGTCACTACAAATAATGTGAAAATAAATATCTTTCAACTATATCCTTCCACACTGGTGCGTTTGTTGCTAGAGGATTAATTGACAAATATGAGCTGATAGGGTCACAGTGTGTATTTTAAATTCTTTTTTTTTTTTTTTTTTTTTTTTTTTGAGACGGAGTCTCGCTCTGTCGCCCAGGCTGGAGTACAGTGGCCGGATCTCAGCTCACTGCAAGCTCCGCCTCCCGGGTTTATGCCATTCTCCTGCCTCAGCCTCCGGAGTAGCTGGGACTACAGGCGCCCGCCACCTCGCCCGGCTAGTTTTTTGTATTTTTTAGTAGAGACGGAGTTTCTCCGTGTTAGCCAGGATGGTCTCGATCTCCTGACCTCGTGATCCGCCCGTCTCGGCCTCCCAAAGTGCTGGGATTACAGGCTTGAGCCACCGCGCCCGGCCATATTTTAAATTCTAATAGCCATTGTCAGATTACTATTTGCAAAAGGATAGAAGCAGTTCATTTTAGAGTAAATCATTCTCCTTTACATCCAGCTAGCATTGAATGCTGTCGTTAGTTGGGTAAAAAAAGGAAAAAAAAAAAAAAAAAACCAAGCTACCTCATTATTACTGTAATTTACATTTTCTGGACTACTAGTGAAGGTAAGAATCTTTTTTTTTTAAATTTATTTTTTATTTCTTTTATTTTTTCCTTTCTGTGGACATAGGGTCTTACTGTGTTACCCAGACTGGTCTCAAACCCCTAGATCAAGCTATCCTCCTTTCTCAGCCTCCCAAAGGGCTGAAATTACAGGTGTGAGTCACTGCACTCAGCCAGTAAGCGTCTCTCTTTTTTAAAAAAATAATTTCAGGCCAGGTGCGGTGGCACACGCCTGTAATCCCAGCATTTTGGGAGGCCGAGGTGGGTGGATCACCTGAAGTCAGGAGTTCGAGACCAGCCTGGCCAAGATTTCAAAACTCTTTGTCTCTACCAAAAATACAAAAATTAGCCGGGCGTGATGGTGGGCACCGGCAATCCAAGCTACTCGGGAGGCTGAGGCAGGAGAATGGCTTGAACCCAGGAGGTGGCGGTTACAGTGAGCCGAGATCACCCTATTGCACTCCAGCCTGGGTGACAAGAGTGAAACTCTTTCTCAAATAATAATAATAATAATTTTAACTTTTATTATAGATTAAGGGGTACATGTGCAGGTTTGTTACATGGGCGTAATGCATGATCCTGAGGTTTGGGATACGTCATCAGGTAATGAGCTTAGTACCCAGTAGGTGATTTTCCATCCCGTGCCCCCTTTCTCCCATGTCTGGTAGTTCCTGGCGTCTATTGTCCCCCACTTTATGTTTATGTGTATTCAATGTTTAGCTCCCACTTATAAGTGAGAACATGTGATATTTGGCTTTCTGTTCTTGTGTTAATTTGCTTAAGATAATGGCTGCCAGCTCCATCCATGTTGCTGCAAAGGATGTGATCTCATTCTTTTTAATGGCTGGTAAGCACCTTTATATATGCCTGTTGACCACTTGGCTTTTCCTTTCTACAGATTGCCTCCTTCTTCCCATAATTTGGATCTTAGGTGCAGAAGATTATGCTAATCAAATTTCTTAAATAATGCCTTATCATTGGGGACATAATGGTCCATCTCTTATTTAATTTTATTGTTTTGGTTCCATTCCCCACTTGCATTCCTTATGCCCATAGATAGTCACTTAAATGTGTTTATGTCTATCAGTTTGTTTATGTGATTAAAAAATCATTATTGGGATATTTACATGCCATAAAATTCACTCATTTAAAGTTTACAATTCGGCCGGGCGCGGTGGCTCAAGCCTGTAATCCCAGCACTTTGGGAGGCCGAGACGGGCGGATCACGAGGTCAGGAGATCGAGACCATCCTGGCTAACACGGTGAAACCCCGTCTCTATTAAGAAATACAAAAAACTAGCCGGGCGAGGTGGCGGCGCCTGTAGTCCCAGCTACCCGGGAGGCTGAGGCCGGAGAATGGCGTGAACCCGGGAGGCGGAGCTTGCAGTGAGCTGAGATCCGGCCACTGCACTCCAGCCTGGGTGACAGAGCGAGACTCCGTCTCAAAAAAA